>NC_051181.1:135995333-136049830 GCF_013339695.2 Rhipicephalus sanguineus | reverse complement strand
TTGTGGCGTGTTCTAAGCTAAAGAGCCTGCGCGCCCTACATTCAGCAATACAGAAAGTAGTGGCTGGTCAAGCTTGCCATAGGCTCTGCCCGAGCCAAGTCCTATCTCCTCGCAATGTCGGGAAGTTCGCTGAACAGCGAGCAAGCTTAGACAACAGCTACATACATGAGATTTGTGGCTCCTTTCTCTCACTCGCAAGTGTTATCAACAACAGCGTGGTGAATGGCAGCAAACGCTACTGTTGGGACATTGATGATAATAAAAGGAGACTGTGTGGGAAGTATATAAGGCTTGGCGCTGAATTCCAAGAAGAAAATGCGGTTGATGTAGGCGTAGAGACCTCCTAAGCCTCAAATCAGCGCATTTGTACACCGACGTCATAGGTGCGTAGGTTTAACCTGTTTATCCTACGGTGTTGTTTTTTTAGATGCGAAGCATCTTATGGCGGAGTTCAATCCGGTGGTGGTGGTGTGCGGCGTGACCACCCTTACTGCGCATGCGCAAACCCTCTCCACACACGTCCTCTCCACATACCTCCTCACCACTCTCCTCCCCCTCTCCACTCCTTCTGCCTCTCACCCTCTCTCCACTCCCCCTCTGAAACGCGGGCTCGACATGCCGAAACGCTGCTTCGCATCGCCTTGATCCCCTTTCGCGAAAGATGGTGTAATTTTTTATGCATCATGGTACGAACACTTACCCGGACGATCACAGCTGCTGGGAATTTTTTTTTAAGAGCGAGGCTGCTGTAGCTCGCTGTAGTTTCTGCGGTGTTGCAAAAAACTCCACGGGTGGTTGTGCGCCACAGTAATTGGCTATGCCCCACTACTGAGTACAGCAGGTTGCGAGCGTAAAACGCAAATTCTGCTCAGTGAAGTGGACCACGTGAAACACGTGAAAGAGAGAGAGAGAAAGAAAGAGAAAAATAGAGAGAAATAAAGGGAATAAAGACATAAAAGATAGAACGACAGAAAAAGATATAGAATGAAACAGACACGAAAGAGAGATAAAAAGAGCGAAATAAAGATATACAAAGAAAGAGAGAGAACGAAGCAGAGAAAGAGGAATAAAGGGAACAAAGAAAAATAGAGATAGAGAGAGGAAGAAAGAAAGAAAGAAAGAAAGAAAGAAAGAAAGAAAGAAAGAAAGAAAGAAAGAAGAAAGAAAGAAGAAAGAAAGAATAAAGAAAGAAATAGAAACACAGATATAAAGAGATGAAGAAAGAGAGAAAAATAAAGAAAAAGAAAAGAGAAAGAACGTGAAGAAAGAAAGAAAGAAAAAAATTACACCATCTCCCGCTAAAGGGGACCATATGAGGCGATGCGAAGCCGCGTTTCGGCATGTCGAGCCCAGGTTTCAGAGGGGGAGTGGAGAGGGGGAGTGTTAGTGGAGTGAGGGAATGGAGAGGTGTGTGGAGAGGGTTCGCGCATGCGCAGTAAGGGTGACCACGCCGCACACCACCACCGGATTGAACTCCGCCATAAGATGCTTCGCATCTAAAATAGAGAGAAACAAGGTCACCCAGCTGCGCTCATCCTTCAGGCTTGGCACAACTAGTGCGATCCTGCCATATTTTTTTTTTCTTGATGCAATCCGGGGCTGTCGACAATTGGTTGACTTGGTTGTGTTCAGATAGTTTTCCACATGTTGTCAGCTTTCTCTACAATTTTTCACTGTTTGCTTAAGCATATAACTTCTATGATTTCCATTACATGGTAAACGCATCCACTATAGTAGGACACGTTTCATCAGTTCCAGTGAAAATAGGCCAAATTTTTAGTGCAAGGTCTGCTCCCGTGCAGAGAGAGTAGAAGGAAAGCCGGAATTTTGTTACGGGCTTTCCAAAAAATCTTCACTTGAATTTTGTTTCCACTTCCTCTTGAAGAGTCTGACACTAGAATCAGTAGGACGGTTGAGTTGAAACATATTTTCTATGTATAAACACAGGGAATAAGATGCAACAACGTGTGGTGGGCTGCCTTGTTCGCGTGGAATTTCAGTTTCGCCGAACTGAAAATCTTGATCGAAGCTGTTTAGCTATTTTCTTACCGCCGACGTTCCAGAGAATTGACACTGCTGACATATAGTTATTCGAATACCCCGAAACGACGCAACAATCTAGGTTATTTGTGCCATTCGAATAAATCAATGTCAGCAGTGTCAATTTTCTGAAACGTGGGCGCTGGGAAAATAACCAAGCCACTTCGGACAAGAATTTCATCTCGGCGTAAACAGTTTCCGTCACAATTCCTGAATCACCTCTGAAAGTTATTGAATATGATTCGCGAGGTAATTAACTATGGCAGTCTTAATGACGCAACAGATAAGGATAATCAAGGAGCATGTTTGCGATAATGTACAGCGAGTCGCAATGGAGGATATTTTGCAATAAAGGCACGGCGAACAAGCGGAACGTTCTTCTTTCATGCCGTGATTGACGTTTCAGCTTTCAGGCTACTTCGCACCTTTATACGTAATGCTATTAAGATATTGCTTACCTATTCTTCGCGATACCAACAAGAATTGATTATTTTTCACAAGTGAGATTGACGACGACGAAAATATTAAAGTATCAGTCAAGTTGGATGGTTCCATCAGCCATGGCAAGCGGAGAGCGCCTGAATTTTGCGTTTATTCGTTTTTTTTTTCTAGGAACAGAATCGCAGTCTCACGGTGCTCTCTACACACAATAAAGCTTGGAAGAATATTCACGTTATCTTGGCATCTACCCAGGCAGTTGCTCTTCATTAAAGGACCGTTCCTCCAATATACGTTACCCTTATCCTCATCGCGCATAAGCAAAAGACGCCTAGAGTCATCATTAACTATCAGTGCCCACTCTGCCGTTGATTAGGGTATGAGTTCTAGAATATAAGCGTCTCTTCCCGGGGCTCTTTTCATTCTTCAAACACCGTCTGCGCTCGAACTTCCAATACAGCGGACGCGTCTGCACACTATCACGACACGGTTCCAAGAAGTAAACGATATACGGCAGAGAAGAGCG
Organism: Rhipicephalus sanguineus; assembly: GCF_013339695.2. Classification (NCBI taxonomy): domain Eukaryota; kingdom Metazoa; phylum Arthropoda; class Arachnida; order Ixodida; family Ixodidae; genus Rhipicephalus; species Rhipicephalus sanguineus. Next base: position 136,046,826 of record NC_051181.1, on the reverse strand, counting down.
GCAGCATTTTGTTTCCCCTTTTCGTCTGGGCCCCTTGCAGTACGTCCTTGCGAAGCAGCGTTTTACGCTGCCCGAGGGATACGGGCTAGGCGAGACGGACGAGGCCATGAGAAATGAGGTTTCCTCCCACGAGAGACTCTTTTATTACCTCTTCAGAGACGCTGAAACTTGGGGCCCCGCGTTTATGCTCTCGTTCCTATAATAGAAAAACCTTAAGAGGCAGTTAGTGCAGCCGAGACGTTGTCCCTTTCACGAGCGCTTGCTCTGACGCCGTGTGATGGCGGGAAAATGCGTGGTCCTCGAGAGAGTAAAGCGAAAGAATCACATCGCGCAATCGCCATTAACTGCCCTCATTCGAGGTCTTGTACTACGTACCGCGGCCGCTGTGCGGCAGAACGTGGTGCCGTTAACACTCTGACTCCTCGCTTCCGAGTACGATGTCCTTTCAAAGAATGATCCAGCCGAACGCTCCATTGCTTCGCCAAGATATTCTAGTAGCGCACGCTGGAACATTCGCCACAACCAGGCGAACAGTATGCGCAATCCTCGGAAACTTAAACACGACCATTTGGGGCTAAGTAATGCGCGTACTTTCGTTTCCGCCGTCTTCAGTTCTTGTCAAATCGGCGTAAAATCTACTTGAACGCATACGTCAGAAACGACAACACCTTTAGCAGCGAGATTCGTAGCAACAGGACATGATTATCTCGAGCGGTTGCGCACACCGCTTGCTGTCCTTGAAGTGTTGATGTCACATTTTTTTCGTATACGGATGGCCGACAACTAGGGCGTCGTGTTTTCGGATAAATCCGAAAAAATCCGATAAACAGTCGCCGGTAAAATTTGTGACAATTTGGATTGATCAGATAAACTCCGAATTTAACGGCCAGTATGAGCCTGTTCTGTTGTTTATCGAAAGTGCACGTTCTAATTGGTCATTGATACAGCGGTCGGTTTGGCCGATATAAAGGCTCCAACCAAGAATGCGTTTATTTCACGACGTTTCGGTTGGAGCCTTTTGGAATCGGTGGGGCCCTTTTCGGTTGGAGCCCTTTGAAAGTACTTATTAATTAACCGAACCAGACAGGCAACTCTGTCAGAGTGTACAGCTTTAAGCTTTACTTTACGTCAACAGGCAGGGCATAGTTTTTTTTAAATTTATATTTCATTTATTTTCGCCCAACTCCACTTTAAAGTATCTCGTAGACCACATCCATCACACATTTAACAAAGGGCTTGTCGCGCACGGAGCGAGAGACCGCATCTTGATATACGGTCCCCTGGCGGCATTGGGGCACGCCAGACGACATCGAATATAAGGACCTCGTAACGTGTAATTGCGTCTATCACAGCAAGCTTTAAGGTTATAATACGCGTAGGCGTGGGCCTACGCGTATTATTATTCCCCGTTAGGGGAGGGGGAGTCACATCGCAGCCCCCCCCCCTCCACTCTCTCTCCGTCCCGTTGGTCGAGTCTCAAGAACAAGTTTCACCATGGACGAACAAAAACAAACAAAAAATGAAGCGATGATGTTTCTCACAATGGCCTGCTTTTCGTCCCAGACTTCCCTGAAGTACAGGGGGGTAGTTAGCAGTTCTTGGAATGCAAATTCAGAGGTCTTCGGCTGCCATTATCGTCAAACACCTGCGTTTCTGTACCCTGCTCTTTAAATAATGAGGGGACAGGCCGACTGATTAAATTTACGGCGCAGACTTCGAGCCCTCCCCCCCCCCCCCCCCCAACCACCTCATATGTGTTTAAATGGGGCAGTCGTCCCCTCTGCCCCCTCGTGCGTACGCCTACGCAATACGCACAAGAGTAGGTGTTTTGTATTCAGGTATTTGTGCTTGTGTGTATGTTTGTGCGTTCGAACCTTCCAGGCAGCTGAGATACGCTTCGTGTGTCCTGATGTGTTCGTTTTCAGATATGGTTTCATCTAAGATGTTGGAGCAATGAGAACAACGCAAAATTAAACTCCGAATTTCGGAGAATTGGTGACTGACGAGAAATAAACTCCGGCAAACGCGGAATTTCAGCCAGAAAAAGAAACTCCGGAAAACGCCCTCCGACTTTCAAGAAAAGTCAACTCCGGAAACACGGAGCCCCACCGACAACGCGCTTTATGATGACAGTATATCGAGGAGACATTGCAGCACATCTGCGACTGTCCTCGCTACGGTGTGTGGAGACAATCACTCGCAATCGCTCTAGCTCGCCTTGAAGACAGACCGATATTGCTAGCAACCATTCTGCAATGTCCTCCTGAAGCGTCACCGAGGATGAAGGCAACAAAGGCATTGTTAAAATTTGTAAGTACAACAGACTTGCACGAGCGGCTGTAGACTAATAGTGATGCCGTACACCGCACAAGACTGACGGACTGTGACATTGTGTGTGTCTGCTTGCCTCTCCCTCTCTCACCCGCACTTTATTTACTCTCAAACTCTCCATCCCCGTTCGCAGTGTAGGGTAGCATACCGGTTATATTAAACTGATTAACATCCCGTCATGTACCCTCTCCCCTGATTTTCCATCCGTCCTTGATGTCGCTTTTCTATCCGGAAGCACTGTAACAAGTTACGACAAATGTCTGTCTGCGTCGAGCGTGTTCCTTCTGCGCATGTTGCTTGTTGTGTTACTGTTGGCACGCGCACTTGCTTTTGTGATTCAGTATGACCAAGCTTCACTAGAAAAAAATGTTACGCGTGTTACCGTGTAATCGATCGGTGCAAGTGAGACGTTGGTCCACCGAAGCTTCCTCGCTGAACTTAACGTCTCAACAGCGCAAAGCAACAAACGCTGTTTCGTTCATTTGCGCTGTTAGGATGTACAAGTTCAGTTACCACCAACCAGCCCAAACTTCTGCGTAGAATAGCCTTCTCGCTATCCCAATCAAATTGCGTGCGCAACGCGAATAGAATAGTAGTACATTCTGGAACGTACATGTCTCAGCATCAGAATCAGGCTTTTATTATTAAAACGAAAGCCTTAGATGCCTCACCAAAAGCGAAAACTGACCTTCGACGTCGGCGTCCCTCGTCGGCAGCGTCAGTGGCGTCGGGGGACGAGAGACGCAAAACATCATCATCACGTGATGACGTCATCATATGACGTCATATGACGCCCCTGTGACACCACGTGATGTCACATGATGACGTCATCACATAGCTTCGTACCCTGGTCAAAGGTGGACCGATCACGGAGGCACTGCAAAGCCAGATGAGGTGCCTCCGATCCCGGAGGCACTGCAAAACCACGTTAGGTGCACAAAGCTTTCGGAGGGTGGCGGGGCAGGGTCGATACATTAGTGAGAAGAAAAAAACAAGATGGCTTTCGCCTTCGAGTCGTCATAGGTGAATGCATAACGGCCCCTGTGAGTTTTATTATTAAAAGCTCGGTAATATTACAAACAATTAGTATACAGGAGGAGGTCCTATAGTCAAAGACTATATCTGGATATCTTTTAGAAAAACAAATACGGTAATTAACAATTCAGAGCAACAGTACTACCAAGTAGTATTCAAGAAAAAGAACAGAGACCACTAACAGAACAAAATACACAATAAACTGGATATAATAGTACGATTTCAGCATATCCCATCCATGGTAGAAAGAAGAATTCTAAGGGAGAAATACGAACAAAACAGCAGTTTATTTTTTTTTATTTATTTATTTACAAATACTGCAGGCCCTGTTCGGGCCCAAGCAGGAGTGGGTAACAAATGTCAGTGACAAAATCAGAATAAAAAACATAATGAAAATTCAATACAAGATACGAAATTCTGAAAATTCTCAACATCAGGCAAAAATATAATTAATACATAGCAATAATGGCATTCATACAGAAATACAAAAAATCTCAGCACTTATGAGGAACATAATATATTGCAATGTTAAAAATCAAGTGCTAGGTCATTGACGAGATGGGCGAACGATTTTATTGTGTCCGCATTAACGATCTCCTGAGGTAACTTATTCCATAATGAAAAAGCATGAGGGAATAATGAGTACTGATGAACGTTCAGATAACTGAATGGTTGTCTAACTGTCTTATTATGATGGATACGATCTAAGCGCACGGGCGGGTTGGTTATGTAACGATTGGGTGGGATTTTAAATTGACCATGGTACAATTGATAGGTGAATTTCAATCGAGAGACTATTCTACGATGAGCGAGTGTCTTCAGATTTGCCTTCTCGCGAAGGGCAGAAACGCTTGCAAAACGAGAGTAGCTAGAATAAATGAACCTCAGAGCCAGGTTTTGGACCCTCTCTATTTCTTTAATTAAGTATTTTTGATACGGGGCCCAGATCAGGTCTGCATATTCTAACCTAGGCCTGATAAGTGCTCTGTAAGCTGTTAGTTTTACGGAAGGTGAAGTGTGACGCAGTTTACGTTTTAAAAACGCTAACTTTTTTAGCGCAGAGTATTTCTTTTTCTTAGACAAGCAATTGAAAAGGAGCAGCTGCCAGGAAATGTCGAGAACTCCTTCATTCATTTTTATTTAAATTTAAAAAACAAAACAATTGATTCGCCTTGATAAACAAAAGCACTCAACAACAAAAACAAACATTTAAAAATATATATACAGTAAGCCTTCTCGTTAGACTTCTTGAAGTAAGTCTGCTGTTTAGCGTTTGCTAAACGACTGTAAATTTCTTTACCGCAATTGCACACATTTGTATCTCTAAAATACCTAATTGCAAACTGCGTTTCGAACTTATAAATGACTTGTAAAAAGGCAAAACAAAACTCAACAAAAAAACGCACGACTGAAAAAAATTTCTGGCTGAAAGTTCTGAACCACGATTATCACGATCTTGAACTAATTAGCAAACAAGAATGTTGTAACTACACGCATGCCATTATAGTTGAGCATGCTGATTCGCAAGAACTTTTTCAATCCCGAAAACGACGTCTGTGTACGCTATTCACGTACGCTTCTTGCCTTTGAGTCAAACGACAAAGTTATGCTGAGACACCGTCTTTCCAGAGTCGCACTTGGCTCATTAGGCGCTGTCGATGTAGGTTTTTCGAATCAGGGAGTCCGTCCCCATTCAAGCATTTCTCTGTAAATAAGTCATACTTTATCATCTATGTTCGTATTTCCACATGGTATTAGGCTTGGCAAGCCGTGGGGTTTAACTATCTCTAAAGACGATGATAACGATTTAGTTTGGTTACGATTACGTTAAATGAGTCGCCAAAAAGTGAGCGAAATACTGTTCCATGCGAACAACGTTAAATGGTACTATGGTACAAAAGGCAAGAAGCACGAAAGAAAAAGTCATTACGGAAAGGTTCAGTTCGTTTCGCTTAGTCAAACAACTTCGTCTCAGTCCGCTATTCACAAATACGTTACCACTCGTCATCCTTTTGGTCTTTTAGTCGAACTACAAAGTTATGCATAAGACACCGTCCTTTCCCCGTCGCTCTTGGCTCATTAGGCGCTGCTTGTCTTTTCTGTCTTTTTTCTTGAACGGTATCCGTCCAGAGTAAAACATTTCTGCGTAAAGAAATCATACTTTATCATCTATGTTCGTATACTCCCACACGGTATTATAGGGTTAGCGCGTCATGGGGTCTACCTCGAAAGATGACGATAACGATTTACGTTCGTTGCTGTTACATTGAAGTAGTCGTCGAAAGGTGAGCGAAATAGTTATGCATAACAAGATGAAGTCGTGCCATATGAAAAAAGGCAAACACTACAAAAGAAAAAAGTAAGTATGCGAATCTACAGTTCTGTTCGCTTAGAGCATGGGTTCTCAAACTGGGTTCCGCGGAACCCAGGGGTTCCGTAAAGGATATATAAGGGTTTCGCGAGCGGCCAGAACGAATGCAACCTGCTCCCATTTTACCCCAATTAGCAACTAATTTATTTATTTAGACACACAAATTTCTATTGCATTTCGCATTTAACGAAGCCATCGCACGCCGCATCCGCACTTCAGGTGCCTGCGGGTAGCGAGAGATCCACTTGGTAGATGCACTAAAGACTCGTCGTCTTTATAGGGCGCGCCATGAAACTTGCTCGATTTGAGTACCCGTGGCGACAGAGCGCGCGGAGCGCTGGTAATTCATGCTCGTGAGCGTTGACACCAGTTCGAACGACATTAATGGGCACCTCGGCGCTTTATTCGCGGCTCATGGCGCGTCGGCGTTCATGTAGTACAGTTTTCATACACGGGGATTTGCCATTGCTCTATGTCGGTTTTGTAATCAAAACTCGCAACGAGCGCTTTGATACGCCTAAGAACCGTCGTTACGTGCCGGCTGTGGGTTACACGAGCAATTAAGGCTTAGCTTTACGATCAGTGCATCGGTCGACGGCCGTTTTGCTGTGTTTTGCAAAAAATAAAACAGGCCTGTATACGCCTTGCGCTTCGTTTGCGTGAACACACTGCTTACGCGGCGCAGTGCCTGAAGCATGCAGTTGTATGATCGGCGGGCGCCTTACGCGACTCGCGGAGCGGTGGAAGGGGGGGGGGGGCTAGGGATCGCAAGTTTATGTCTTATCGGGAGTTCTACACCAACGACGATGGCCTGATATTAAAAAAAAGGGGGGGGGGGGACAGACAACGCGGGCAGTGTTACTACTGTGATTTACTGTGGCTGTGCGCGTCGAGATGCGTTATCCTACCCCCCGCCTCCCGCCCCCCCCCCCCATCGTTGTTTTTCGGTTGTCGTCATGATCAAGAAAAAGTTAGGGGATCCGCGGAGCTCTGGAAAAGCCGTTGGGGTTCCCAAGGCCAGAAAGTTTGAGAACCTCTGGCTTATATAGAAACATTCTGTAGTGACAACAAGCCCGCGAACTGTGAACGCGTATATACTCTATGAAAGAAGACAGGGACCGCGAATGCAAACCATATATACTTACGGCACATTCGGCTGGTCGTTTTCTGGCAACGAGCGTCGCGTTCGGCTGGTCGAAATCGAGTGCCTTGAATACGTTCGCCTGGTTTTTTCAGGTCACCACGCTCCGGCTCGGAGCGCTCTGAAGGGCTATCACGCTGACCTCTGAGCGCAACTGAGTTCTGATCATGTGACTCCCGCCCCTCTTCTGTTTGCAACAGAAGATGCGGTGACGTGTTTTCTCTTCCGACCTGCGGTTGCTCTTTCTAGTTCACTGTAGCTCTGGCGAGCGGCTGCGCGTTCGGCTCCGACACTACTTCTCTGGCTCGGATCAAGAGCGGGCTCCGCATTATTACGCCCCAGTCACAGCACGGTGGCGCCCAGCCAAATGTACCATGAGATAACACCAAGATTTCTAAAAAAAAAGTGACCAATCGTCGCTGTATTTCGGGAAACCTCGAGATCTTTATGTGTTGTAGCAAAGAAACGAAAAACATAATAAAAAAAATTCACGGAAGCTGGTGAATCGGATGGGTTTATATGCATATACATAGTCATCAAACCAACAGATTCGGAAATAGAGAAGAAAAAAAATGATGTTTTGAATGTGCGTCGAACTCTTTTATCCTCGACCGACTCCTTTTAACACACAAACTGACCACTTGAAAAAAAAATGCTTTCGTCTCAGAGCCCCGAGTAAGCTCATGGATTCCTGCAAAGCTGTCGTGAAACTTGCAGGCCGGACACGTCGATGGTGTCCCCACCAGAAAAAAAAAATACAGTGCTTCTTTTGACAGCATCACTAAAGCGGTTCTCTGGAATTGGGCACTTTAGTTGCCTGCGAAAAGGGGAAGCATACAAACAGATTACTCGCTTCGGATGCAATTATCCAGTGAAGCTTTATATTTATTTATTATTATTTATGTTTTTTATTTCTTTCCTCATGTCGGAATGGCTTGGGCAGTTGTTTGACGCCTGTCGCTTTTCGAACCGCAGCTGGTCCTGTCGCCTTAGAACGGCGAGATTACGCTGTTCGTTCGCGATTCCTTAAAGTTTTTGTTGTCAGACCAGAAACAAGTCACCGTGCTCGTCATGCCCAAAATGTTACTTGAATGGAAAAATAATAAGGGTAATGCCCGTCAGTGATCTTTGTTGTTTCGATATTAACGAAGGGGAAGCTTCAAAGTTTACTCATTTTGTTCTTACTCTAGTAATCATGCCACCTATACAACTATTCTTTTGAGTAATCTTCTGATACGTTCATGAAATGATGAGTATGCGTTACTGTTACACGACTTGATCTAACGTGTATAATATGTTTGCGTAGCCATGATGTATGCTCAGTTCTTTCTACTTTGATGCTCCCCTTTCCCAATACCTCTTACGACGTCTGTAAAGAATTTTAAATAAATAAATCAATAATGGTTGTGTCGTAATATGTTTTCACGCCTTGTGCGTGTTTTTGCTTTTATGTCAAGAAACAGTAATCAAGTCAACAACGCTCGCAACCGAAATTGCGGAAAACACAGGAGGCAGAGGAGGAAGAGGAGACTTTAATATCTCATCCGGCTTTAAAATTAGCCCGAAATTAAAGTTTATTCATTGTTGTCTTTCAAAGCTAATAGTATACTTGAAAAAAAACGACGGAAGCTTGCATAAAAATGGAAGATTAAAGCAATGAACACTGCAGGCTCAGCCATCCAATGAGCATGGCCAAATTCTTTGTTTCAGCAGTGCCGATACGGGAAACTTTTCTTACAAAGAGATGATTATCAGACTACAATGAGCGGTATATTTAACAAGATTAACAATGAGGTCTTGTTGTACGTCATAGCAAAAGAGGGTTGAGAAAGAAACAAGGACGTAAGAAAGAACTCGTGTTGCGTACGGTGCTCATTTGTGTATCTTTACGCTAACCATACAGTTCACATGGGGCTAACTAACGCAAACTCAAGTTTTACGCGTCCGTGGTAACGCCACTTCGTGGCTCATCACACTCAACGCGTGCGGATCTGCCAAATATTTTGAATTAGCGACAAATCCTCGGAGCAAACTGCCGTAGCAATTGTACTGTCTGCATAGACGCAATCAATTATTGCTTAAAGGCCTTTTGTTTATCTGTGTTCGCATAATCATATGAGATTCACTACCTTCAAGCACATTCAGGCCCGTTTATCAGCTTGTTTTATCGTTGCCTAGAAAAAGTTTTACGGTGCATGCATGCTCTAAATGTTATACAGCGCGTTTCTCGAGCTCGAGATTTTCTTTTTGCTACGTACCGAGAGGCAGATGCGGCGCAAATAACGTGCGATTTGCACCGTTTACTTGAATCCGGTTTAATGAAAAGAAACCCAACGTTTTTTTGAATGAGAGAGTGTCAGCCTGGCTGTTCGCACGCCAAGTTGTTCGAGGTGCTGTATGATAATTGTTGCACACTAAAAGGTCAGGTAAACTACAAATAACACGCACAGAAAATAGCACGAAGTCAATAAAACAAACTAAAATAGTACGTACATTTTCAACACACTCCAAATAATTTTTTTTTTATACTGTTAACTTAACAACTATGTGGAAAGGGGTAGCCGTCACCAAGCAATGGTGACAACAACTCCTTCATTTATTTTCTATTTCAATAAAAAAAAGCGCTCTTTTTTTGCGTTTCCTATTGTTTTAGACAAAGTAGCCTCTCGTATAGGAAAACCGGCGATACATATCGCCATTGCTAAAACAAAGTTACGGCCTAAGGGCTGTTTTCCTGGCGTCGGCAGCGCCTTCTAGATTGCTTTGAACACAACGAACGTAATTTCCCGCCGCGCGTTCCGCCCATTTCGCCGCTAAGATGAAGCGAATGCATTCATAATTATCTTTAACTCCTCCACTTTGTACAAATATTGATCTGCGTGTGTCACGACTCTAGGAAAGGGCGCCGATGGGCGCATTTACAGAGGTCTTGGACCTGCACATCTGTGTTTATCGTTCGCAACGACGTAGAGAATTTGTTTCTCTTGTGATGCAGATCAGGAAAGGAAAACTGGAATCCCATGTACACATTCGCTCTGTGGAGTAGAGAATGCGGCCTACTTGCTGGAGCTTCAACATGTACAATCACGGTTTTCTTTTTTTTTTTAGTTTGCAGCTCGTTGTTCGTCAAACAGGGGCTATTTTGTTAGATTTAATATTGACGGGTCAGCGGCTCTCCGCATCGGCTTTTTGAGTTACCACATTTTCTAGGTGAAGTGTAATCAGAGTTATAATTGACTAAAACGCGATCCTGGGCTAGTTGGTGCATGGTCTGACAAAATATTGGAGGCACGAAGGAACGAGGACAAGAAATCACAGGAATGATGCCAACTAACAAATGATTAGTCGTTGGTTGGCACCAATCTTGTCCATAGGTCGGCAAACTCACTCACGGGTCGACTCACTCAGACTCACTCAGATTCAGATCAAGCCGTGATTCTGAGTCTGAGTGAGTCCGGCTGAGTAATGTTTCGGCGAGTCTGAGTCCGAGTGAGTCCGCTTGAGAAAAATTTTGGTGAGTCTGAGTCCGAGTGAGTCCAGTTCAAAAAAAAAAATTGGTGAGTCTGAGTCCGAGTGAGCCTTACGCGGAAAATACATTATTTTAGTGATTTTGAGTGAGCTCAACTTTCCTTGCCGACCTATGGTCCTGTTATTTCTTGTCCTCGTTCCTTTGTGCCTCCAAATCTTTCTCAGATCAGAGTTATAAGCAGGGATCAGACCTGTACACGTTACAGAATATAAGTAACCGATTACAATTACTTCCTTCAAAATGTAATTGATTGCAGTGGTCAATTACAGCACCAGAAAGGTAACTGAGCAATTACGGAAATGTAATCTATTACTGTTGTGTTACTTTCCTTCAAAATTTTATTGCCGTAACACAATAACAACAGCTTATTCAAACTACAATGAACTACATTGGCTTGAATGGTACAGAGAAGGCTGGAGGCTTGTGTGAAGTGGGAGGCTTACTGTGACTTCTTTGATATAGTGTTTCACGTTGTTAACTTTCAACGGCAGTTTTTTTTTCCAATGTTGTCATCGCTGATTCTTCCATGTTTCCTCATTAAGAGGTCAGCTTCAACACTGAACATTCTCTGCATGCATGCGCTGGAGGGAAGGGCGGTGTTATAACGTAGGAACACCTGGCGCACCAGCTCGTAGTTGTGCAGTGCTTCGATGCTTGTGTCCATGTCATCTATGAAGCGTCGCGGTTCGCTGTTGCTTGTGTTCGGGTAACGCGTTGCAGGCAAGTCCAAGGAAAAGGTGAAAAAATCGTTGGTAGGTGATTCCTTCCTAACATCAGATGGCAGGTGATTCCTTCCACACCGAAAAACGTAACACATACCCTCTCTTTTTTTTAGAGTGTAAGGACACGTGCTCGAAAACATTTCAGAACTTCCAATAAACTAGCATTAAAAAATAACACATTGAGCCAGCCGCTTTCGTTCTGTGCATCGTGGCTTTCGTAAGTGCGCCTCCTGCGCCTCCTGCATCCCTCTCCTCTACCGGGTTACTTGCCTCCAGCAAGAAATATTGCAGTAATAGCATTTCACTGAAGCGCGTCCACGAAACAATATTAACAGTGACAGCTTGCGGTACACATGAAACAGCCAGAAATTCTGAAGGAATTTTGTACAGTGCACTTCTGCGTTCTCTTGTTGCCACAGCATAAAACGCCAGGCTTTCGCATGACGTTCTATGCTCTGGCATTGCCCAGTGCAGTACAGCGCTGGCCTCTTTGTCACAGCACAGAACGTCAGGCTTGCAACACATGGTCCTCACTATGACGAGAAAAAAATTGAGTTTGTTGCGACGACAGGATCTCGGATTGCACAACTCACGTCCGGGCCGCCGTACATGGCCAAGACTATATCTCTACAAGTTTTCTGATGTGACAGCCGCAGCTATTCACGAAATGTAGGAGGAACCTTTTTTGTAGTATATAAACGGTTAGTGTTCTTTTTTTTCTTTTCTTTATGTGCCGGTTCTTTTCCAATCTGTTCAAGGCACCATCGTGCCTCACGGTCCTCAGCACCGAGTTACTCCTTAGTCGTCGCACACGTGGCGGTAATATGGCAGCTGAAAGGCTTTGCGAAAAGTGGAAGCGCACTGCATTACTCAACTTCCGTCATCCGTTGCGTCATTGATGGCGACATACTGCGGAATCCCATACATCAAGCCGTTCGTCTTTGCGTCTTCTGTACTCTTCTACAATCTCGAGGACCTTCAGGGCTGCTTATTCAATAGGGACTCGCAATATACGCATCTGCGTACCATCCCACCTTTCGCGAGCGATGGGTGATACTCACAACTGGCTCGTAGAATTTTCTCTCTCGTAGATCCTCTTAACGTGATGAGCATCGGCTAACTTTTTCTATGGATGCGCATAATCTGTCCACCTGCATTTGCGTTGATTCCTCTTCCAGCATTAGGCAGAGGTCACACTATGACTAAGCTTTTCTCCGAACGAAGACGATAATTCCCGCATCCGTAAGCGGAAGCGGCTGTTCCGGCTAGCCGTGTGGCATACGATCTGCAAATCTTGAATGAACCACTCATAGCGTGATCGCAAAAGAGCTGACAATCTTGAAAAAATAATTAGCATCGAGGTGTACTTGGCCTCCGCGTTCAAAAAGAGTTCGCGAATTCGCCACACCACGCAGTCTCTTGGCAATGCAAGGAAAGCAATAAATTTGGGCTAGTCTGTCGACGTTAACTTCGAGCACATGCTCTAACAGGACACGGATAACATACGGGTTTACATCTCAAATGTTTCCTCCTGTCAAAAGAAAAAAAAAGTTTGTCTGTCTTCTTACACGATTCGCGTTGTGCTTTCAGTTAAGCGTGTTCTCAAGATAGCAAAGCTATCAATGCAAATAAAAAAAAACCTAAATATTACTTCTAGATTTTCGCTACACCTATACTTTCGTAGAAACGTTAGCACAGGTTCTTTTATGTTATTTCTGAGAATACGTTGACTTGAAAGAACAGGCACGAATAATACAGAAAAGCGCACGGGTCTACAAGACAAATATCTATTTCCGATGTAAACAAGTGCCTTTGTCTGTGTTATTCGCTTCGTGCACTCAAGTAAGCATCTCAATCTAGCTATAACAGAAAAAGAAATTTCACCAATCTCTATGTCTGTATTTTTGCGTCCCTATGACTTCGTCTGCATCGGTTCGTTCATGTTCATTTTGAAAACACACCGACTTGAAAGCACGCCACGGCAACGGCTTTCGTGTTTACACAAGGAATACCTTTGTCGCGTAAAATCTGATGTGCTTTTTTATGTTTTCAAGTCAGCATTTTCTCAGAAAAACTATTGGCAATGCTTGCTTGAATTTCGAAATGAATGTAGATATCCCCCGTGTTGACAAGGCCATTCCGTTTGTGTTGCTTTCGTGAGCGCGCGTGTAGCAGGTTTTCATCGATTAACAATTTATCGATTTTACAATTTACGCGTGCGCCTCAATGTGTACGGTGAAAGACTGATAGTGTGTTCCGGTACTAAGTTGTGGAATGATTTGCCTTACGAAATAAAAATTGCAAGAAATTTTGGCATAACATGTAAACGCTACTTCCTTTCTAACCAAGCACTTTCTAGAAATTTAACAGCGCAACTGTTCAAGTTTTTCTTCGCGCCGGGTAGGGCGAACAGAAATTCATGAACCAGTACTCGCTCGCGTAATCCTCTTCTTGATCTTCTGCTTCACTGCGACAACACGTACACCGATTTGTCAGGCGTGCAATGCAATACCAATGATAGGTGAACCGGTTACGTGGCAAAGAACACGTAACAAGTAGTCACGGGACTAAAATCGCATAAAATCACATAACAACTAGGCAGACTAAAAATCGCGTAACATCTAGTCATGTGACTAAAATCGCGTATCACGTAACTAGTCACGTGATTAAAAATCATGTAACGTCGTGTAACTAGTCGCGTGACTAAAATACTTAACTAGTCACGTGACTAAAGTCACGTAACATCACGTTTCAACTAGTCACGTGACAGGTTCTCGCCAAAACCACCTAACGCGTGCGCAGTGTGGGAAACCGACTGAAACAGGAGAAAAAAAAACGCCAGGCCTGCGCTGAAACCGCAGCACAGTCACAGCGAAAGCTGGAAGAGCGGCGTTTCTAGAGCCCGTTAAGCTCTCTTGGGGCTACAATACAAGTACACTAGAAAGGTACCCACTACGCCATAAATCACAATTTTTGTGAAGTTGGGAAGCACCTACTAAGCCATTATTCGTCATTCTGCGGAGAAGCGAGGCACCAGCTACACGTCTGTAAGGCACTATGTGCACTTTGTTGACGCCACGACTGATGACGATGAAGAATTATGGCTCAGCCCTTTGTAATGGGTTGGAATCTTTAAACGGCCCACCAGTTATGTAATTTGCATTGGTTGACGCCCGGTCGCTATTTCCCTCTCCCGTCATGCTGTATAACATACGTTGACGTGGGAGAGAGACGGGGGGGGGGGGCGGGGGCGAAGAACTTTACTGAGACCCCTAGGAAATGGATCATGAGCCTATGGGCTTCCTTGGCAACCAATACAAGTGCACTTGCGAGGAACCCACTACGCTATACATCGTTGTAATTTTATTGAGACCCCGAGGAAGTGGATCATGCGCTTATGGGCTTCCTTGGCAACCAATACAAGTGCACTTGCGAGGAACCCACTACGCTCTAAATCATTGTAATTTTTGAGAAGTAGGGCAGCAGGCACTGTGCCATTTTTCGTCATTCTACAGAGAGCGTTGGTACCTGCTAAACGCATGTAAGGCATTATGCGCACTTTGTTGATGCTGTGCCTGAGGACGATGAAGAATTATGGCGGAGTCCTTTGTAATGGGTTGGAAGTATTCAACAACCTACTCGTTGCGCAATTCGCATTGTGTGACACCTGGTTACAGAATTCGCGTTGTGCGACGATTGGTGTTTATATTACTCTTCTACCACGCTATATTGCATATGCTAATGTGGTTCCTTCCCGACATGAAGCCTGTATAGGACCTTTTTGCAAAGCAGTTTCAAGCACTGGCATGGCTCAGAGGTTGAATACCGGGCTCCCACGCAGAGGGCCCGGGTTCGAACCTCGTTCCATCCTGGAATTTTTTCCAGGATGGAAAATTCCTACTTAGTACTACTAGCAAAAGCGTCTAGGTCGAGCATGAACTCCGCTGTTGGTTTCAGTCTTGCGCCACTAATGGAAGCTGCGCACATTTTTTTGTGATGTACTTTTCAGTTTGCTACACGTGTACACTACTTCTGCATAGTCTGCATAGGCCGGCCAGGCACTGAAAATAGGAATATTATCTAGTGCATTCATCGACTACCTACCTATGTAAATAGGTAGGTAACCGTAGGTAAATAGGTAGGTATTTTTCGAATAAGAAGTGATGCAAGCTGTCCCACGAAAGCTTTGAAATAGAGCTGTTGCATGAATTTTTCAAGTTGTTGTCAGGAAATTGTCCGTGCAATACTGTAACAGCCAGACTAATATCTCCAGCTTTTCGTTAAAACATTTCTTTGTCTCTCTCTATAGCACTGTTTATCAATACTGTTTAAAAATAAAGTTTGCTTCTATCTGCTCCCAACTTCGGGTATATGTTTCTCGTTGTTGAATTCCTGAGCCAGCGAGGCTGACCTTTGCTTTCGAAAAAAAAAACTCTTAATTTTTGCGGCAGTTATGCGCAGTAATGCTGCAAATGTTTTTTTTTTTTTTTCTGGACTATGCAATTTAGAGATTTCTTTACACCTGCAAGATCGGCGCATATGTCTTGTACGCTAGTAGCAGCACGCCGTCAGAATTACCGTAAATCTGTTGAGAGGTCAGCGATGTTTTCTTTCAGCAGAGCGTTCATGATGAAATCTCATTTTCTGTTTAATGTCACTTTGAGAAATGGCATTACCATGTGCCACCAAGTTATAAGCCATCACATGCAGCTCTACTGTAAAGATTAGGCCACTATAATATTGTCAAAGTCCGGCGCATTTGCGCAAAATTTTATAGCTATAAAGACAATTAAGCTAAAATCGTCGTCTTGGTTAGGGGTTTTATGTAACATATAAAAATGAGGTTTATTAGGTTGTTATTCTGGTTCCTGCAGCGAGGGCGCACTGATTAATATTCCGGATCGTGGAGTAACGGCAGAAGTAACGTGCGTAGCTTTTTTTTTGGTAACAGTAACGGTAACGCATTACCTTTTTTGTAGGTATACCGTAAAGCGGTAACGCGTTCCTTTTTTGCTAGCGTAACAAGTAACGTATTCAGTTACTTTCTTTCGGTAATGCATACAACACTGCTGCAATTACTACGTTTATTGACACCCATTGCTTTTTAGGCAGGCTCATTATTTTCCCTCTTTTCGATTTTAGGTACGTGTATGTAACTGTGTCTCCCCATTCTTGTATTTCTGTAGTTGCCTCTATGGAAATAGATTGCCTGGAAATAGGTTTTAAGAGGTAGTACGAAAATTGATGAGACTTTGCAAGACTTCGCAAAACACAGTGCATAGGTGTTCACACCGAATTCTTATCATTAAAAATATTACGTTTACCGAAGATTTCACCACGTGAACGAAACCCTGGCAAATGAGGATGTTTGTAAAATCTCGGTTCAGACAAAGGCGCGAAAGACAGAACATAGCTACTTCTGTCTCACGCTCCCTCCACCCTTCACGGATTTTTCATTCGTAGAAGGTCAGGGGTATAAAAAATGCAGAAAGGTCTACGCCTTAGCTTGGCTTCGTTAAAGGTGAGGCTCCTAGAAGTTCCTTAAAGTCTTTATCCTCGCTTAATTTCCTGAATATTTTTTATTGCCATTGGGTTACTCGGTGCAGGTCGATTTTTAATTTTCTTTGTTTTAACCAGTGATAACTCGGCAGAGAGCCCTATTATTAAAGGAATCGTACACCCGTTGAAAACGTTCGCAGCTTCGTTTGTAAAAAAGCAGCTTCGTTTGTTTTTGATATTTCCAGCTTAAAGCATTGGGCTAGCAGACTTCACCTGTCTCGCAAAAAAAAATATAAATAAAAGAGAAACAATCCCTCTGATTGCAAGCCTTGTCTTAAATCCAGCCAGTCTCAGGAAGAAAGCTTCCTGTCCACGAAAATATTTTTGACCGACCACCCTCGTTAGGCGTTGGCCCGCTTTAGTATCGCGCAGTGGCAATAACTTTTGTCAGCTTTTTTCCTCCCGGAAATCCGTCCGGATTTGCTATGTAATTCCGTGCTATAACGAATGGATCAAAGATTTCTTTATAAGGAAAGGCTGCAACGCCACTTGTTATAGAAGTGTGGCATAAATGGAAACACGAATTTTAAATCTCAGCACAAACGTCGTAACTGTCATCTTAACTGTGAACATAAATGGAAGCTTTAAGCGCAAACAAGTTAATGGGAAGGCTTAATCGCTCATTAGCCGGTTTTCTTAACCATGCAGCAGTCCAACACAAGTGGTTACTAGAAGTTCAGGTTAACGTGGAAACAAAATAATTCGCGCTTTACAGCAGTTCGTTAGCGTTTCGACTTCATCCGGACAGAACCATCTCCTCCGTGCGTTTACTATAGCTAGACTATGTACAGTCAGCCCACAATACCAAACTTTCTTTCTTTCTTTCTTTCTTTCTTTCTTTCTTTCTTTCTTTCTTTCTTTCTTTCTTTCTTTCTTTCTTTCTTTCTTTCTTTCTTTCTTTCTTTCTTTCTTTCTTTCTTTCTTTCTTTCTTTCTTTCTTTCTTTCTTTCTTTCTTTCTTTTTCTGACATAAGACATTGAATGTTTCGAAATAGCGTCATGCAATGGAGGGACGCCTGAGCACTTGGAAAAACCAGGAAGAACAGAATAACCAGTAGGTATCCCTTTAAAGGCTGTTTCCAAATTGCTCCTTGCTGCGTCACAACCGAAACCGAAAGCATCATTCACAATCGCCGAGTAACACTGCCCGTATTTTCACGGCACAAAAAAAATCCTCATCCAAATGAATTTCTGAAGATGCGACTTGACAAAATACCGTTATATTCACCACACTGGGACCTCTATCCTCTAATCCTTAATATTATCTATCCAAATACACCGTAGCGCTAACGTTTGAGCTAGGACGTTAGCTTATCAAGAAAAGCTTCGATAATTATCGTTACCATGATAATAATGAACGAAGTTTTAGGCGCAAGGCCCCGGGATGTACACAAACAAAGAACAGCGCGTGCGCACACAAGTAGCACGTTGAAGCTGGTGTGCGAGGGGTGAGGGGGAGGACTGTGGTGATGGCCTCCTATAACGGCGTATGTATAACGAACGACGTACACCTCCACGCGAAGCACGTTCAGGTCGTTTGCACACCGTCCTTAATGTTTACAGCGACTGATAGCGAGCACACCAACGAGTCTTCGCGCAGCCGATATCGCCAGACACTTAGGCCTACGCTTGCCCTTCCATGTTCCTTTTTCGTTTCTCTCTCTCGCTCGCTCGCTCACTCTCCAAGTACGGTTATGTCTTTGGCACCCTAAGGATCATCTACGCATACAGTCTGCATCGGTATAGGGTCATTCCACGCCAACTGTCCCAGTCGGGGCGCTCGACAAAAATCAATTTCTCTCAAAAAATCTGAGAAAATTGCACACATATAGACATTAGTAATACAGTATTTTCCCAAAATAACTTCAGCGGCAAAAACTTTTTGGGCACGTGAGCGCCATTTGAACTTCACGAAATGTTGGAAAACCAGGTACAAAAAAAATCGCTATAAATCGACCGTTCCAGGCATTCTTTCAACACTTGCTTTTTTGCGTTTTTCTAGCATCGCGATTTCATTATAGGGCAGTTCCTTATAGTATAGCTTTCTTTTTTTTACTCCTTAGAGCATAGGTAAGGTTGAGTAAATCGTCGTGTTTTCGGTAATTTTTTTACAAAGGACAAATATCAATAAAATGCAGAAATTATCTTTATAAAACTCCATAAAACGTACTATCTACTAATTTTATGTTTTGCCTGTGTACGGCCCATAGGCTCTAAAATTAAATCCTGAACTTGGCAAAAACGCTACATTGGCCTATGTGGAGACCTCTGTGGCACCCTAAGGTGGTCCATGAAAAAATAAACAGAAAATCGCATACGATTGAAAATCATAAAGGCTTTGTCCAGAGAAAGTTTAATTAAAGTACTTTTTGTTTTAGCAGAGAAAACAATTTTTATGAGTCCCACCACTGCATTGCTTTGCTGTGGGGACAATGCAAATCAACTGAATTTGCTGCATAAAATAGTGTACTTGTAGCACATGGTTTTCAGTTTCCTTTGTTAGTACGTTATATTGTTTATTACATATCAAGGTGATAATAAATAGAGGCAAAAACATAACAATGCCATTGGCTTAGATATCCCACAATTTCCCCAATAATGAATCGCGCGTTGCATATTGCATTGCTTACGCACAGCGTAAGTAATGCAATAAGCAACGCGTATACACGAAATATAGCACGTACTTTGCGACTCCTAGTAACGTATAGGAAGCTGAGCGAGAGGCAATGGATGCATACTTTTAAAGACGATAGTCTTTCTTGGGATACTTAAACGGAGAAATTTTGGTCTGTCTTTCTGTTTGTCGGCACGTCACTCGATTCAGCCACTCGGCCAACGTTGAACCACTTGCCCAAGGGCCAGCCATCTTGAACGGCGGACTAGGTTCATGCTTGTGTACATTGTCGATCAAAAAGCAAACATTACGCATATCTGAGGCACAACATCATTAGGTAAATATTAGGTGGTGTGTTCCTTTAATAGAAAATGCATACATACGTAATTCTAAAGACTCTAGTTTCTTAATCTGCGCTGAAAATGCGACTGCGCTGAAACTTGCCTTCCTCCGTGCCCTCTGCACGAGCTCATTGTTGTGTTTCGGTTTCGGTTCTGTTTTGCACTGTACGAATAGAGTTACTGCATATGCTACCTTTAGGTAGCAGAGTTGCGCATTCGTCTTCCAAACGCCGCTAGCAACCATGCGTTGCGGAGAAGCTGACGCTCGGGCCAATTCTCGTATTTCTTGATCGCGCCGCTGCAGCGAACTGGACTGGCACTAGTTATTCACAGCAATGTTAATCACCGGTCTTCGACACGCCAAACTTGCCGATCGGTGACCCGGTAGGCATGTCGCCTGCAAAAACGGAGCGCGTCTTCGCCGCATAGCTGTGGTTGCTAGCCAGACATATGCGCAACTCTGCTACCTAAAGGTAGCATATACATGTACGAATTCCATGGGGCGCCGCTCAGGCATTCCTGTTTTACCCAGGCGACGTGTAAATAAAAGAGTGTGTGGAGAGTACTCGTTGAGTGCGGACGTTTCTTCTGCTTCAGCGCTTCGCGCCAAACCGCGTGTTCGGGCTGGCTGGCGTCCCCGCCAGTAGCGTTGGTCACCGCCGCTCTTCGCCTGCTGCTGTGCCGGGACTACCAGCCCGCAACACAGCACTCATGTTTCCCGATGAATTGCCAGATGGCGTCCATATCTCACGCAGCGCCTCTTCTATCGTCTTTAGACGACATTTGCAGCGAAGCACGCAGATACGCGGCCAATTTTTTACTAAGTGCGCACACCGAAGGATCGCTGTCTAACAACAGAAGTTTATTGTAGAATCTCGAAAAAAAGCAAAGGAAAAAAATCACAGCATATTCAGGGAGTGAATGATGATGAGTGGGCGAAGCTGCGGAGGTTCATCGGTAAACCGTGAATCTTCCGTGAATTCTGCCCAGTACATCATCACCGACGTGAGATCGGGCGCGTTTATACTGAAGGTTCGATGAGTTATGACGACTTGCAGCTCACTTTAATTTTACATGTACGCTGTGAATTTTCATTGTTTAGAAAACCATTGCTTTAGAAAACATCTGGCGTCTTTCGTTAAGCAGCTGGCGTCTTTTCGTTTTGCTTTAGAAACATCTGGCGTTCTTTCGTTTTGCTTTTACAAAACATCTGGCGTCTTTCATTGGTTTATTTCATCAATCAACGGCGTTTTGAACAAAATTTTTATTGTTTAATCACGCACAGGAGAAATCTCACCAGGCACTACCTTGGAGGTAAACAATGGCTGCTAATGGGAATGAGAGACAGAAGAAGTCGGCTTTTAGCTAACACTTACACTTCTACTTCTACTAACGTTTCCTACTGGAACATGCCAATGGCTGCTAATGGGGAATGAGAGACAGAAGAATTCAGCTTTTAGTTAACGCGCACGCTGCGAATTTTTTATTGTTCAACAACGCACAGGAAAAATCTCCCACCGGCACCACCTTGGAGGTCAAAGCGTAAGACTGGTTACGCACTACGACTACTACGACTACGACTACGAGGGACGAACGGGTGCCGCCTTAAGGAGCTTCGCCCCTAAAAATAATAGAGTTTGAGAACTAGGGCCCCAAGGAGCTTGGGGACCCAAGAAGCTTGCGAGTCACCAGGACGCATGCGCGGAACCCAAGCCATTCTTTGGCTCTTGCGCTCGCGTTGATCCAAGACGCAAAAGTCAAAAACTAGCGTGGGTCCCCATGCCGTCTTGGGTCACGAGCGAGAAGACACAGAGGCAGCGCGGGCCACGGCGAAGTATGGCCCGCATCCCACATGATTTTAAATTTCGTCACGCGTGGCGCTCCGTGCGCTTGATCCAACGCAGCCTGCGTTGGCCCAATTCTCAAACTCTGCTGATCATCCGAACGCAAGAGCACGCTGCCCAGCGCAACTTGGGGGCCCAGCGTCTTGGGTCCCCAATTCTCAAACTCTCTAATAATACACGCATGCGCACAACCCTAGGTAACTTCGAAAAAAAAAATCGTTAAGCGTGAGTGTTTCACTATCTAAGAAAACGACAGCTGGCTCCGATACTGAATCAACCTTTGTACCATCGTGTTTTTCGCGCAGGTTTAGAAGCATGCGACGTCAAGCTCTCTCCGCTGCCTTCACGTTTCCCAAGTTTTTTTTTTTAATGAGAGATTACAAAAAACATGACAAAATACAATTTGCCAAGAGTTTTCTTTAATGGGAGATTACAAGAAACATGACAAAATACAATATATAAAACATTTATTGAAGCCGCATCTCTCTGTATTTTCTTCGCCAATTAACCAGCAAACTATCCGACACACCGTTACAATTCTTGTTACATTACAGGCGAGTAGCAAGATGCGTCTTAGCTGTTGCTCTGCTGTAGTACGCGAACTACAACACGTCAATGCAAGTTAATGCAGTAACCCCAAGTATAGGACCATTGCTCGCTCTTGTTTTCTATTAGGAGTTTCAAAGCGAAGCTGTGTGTAACTTCAAGAGAGAGAGAGAGAGGGAGAAGCAACGATAGGCAGGGAGGTTAACCAGACACTCGTCCGGTTTGCTACCCTGTGCTTGGGGAAGGGATAAAGGGGCGCGAAACGAAAATTCGTCCACCGTATGTGCACAAAAACTCCTACCACGTATGTGCCACACAAATTGGGCAAGCCCTGCTGCTCACCAGCGGCCCACTAGAAATCGAAGAAGGGAACGGACGGGCGGCAAACACAAGTTAAGATTTCTAGACAGACCTAACCAATAACCGCGAAATACTTTAACGAACCACCATTATAAAAACGGGGGGCTCACGTGCCGGCTTCGTTGGTTAACTGTACGGAATGCTTGGGTGGTGACTTTTGTTTCTTGACTAACAAAACGTCCTCTGGTTGTAAAAGCGGCTTCATTAGAGCTCCGCAAAGGTTATCTTCTACCACAGTTTGAATAATTACTCACTTTAGTATTCTTTTTCCAAGTTGTCTGGAAAAGTTTTAAGATACGCTCGTTATGATTGCGCAAACGCCCTACCTGCGCAGTTAATGTATGATACAGCAGAGGACTCTAAAACAAATCCAATTATGCGAAAGTTCCTGCTTCCTTAAAATAATTGACCAACACGTGAGATGGGATTTCATGGCTGTGCTATACAGGTAAAACATTGTCGAGACCGTAATTATTTCGAGCTTGGCGTAGGCAAGCGTAATGCGTGTCGAAACAATTAAGCGCATGTTTACGCGCGCATCCAGAAACCAGGAAGCTTGTAACATGTAAACATTTAGGACAACAATATACGGACGATCCCTCCACAATGAACTTCATGATTAAAGCATTGTTTCAGGTGCCTTCGACTGCGCCTGAAAGCGATTACTCACATGCAGGCTGTTTGTCTACACTCTCGCGCGCAACAACAGAATTCTGCGATCGAACAGGCTTAGCAATTGTACGTTTGGTATTGTTCAAGCAATGGTGCGACTTGCTTGTAAGCAATAGACGTAAGAAGGCAATGAATCTTCGGTACCACTCATTATGTTAGATAGCCTAGAGGGCAGAAACAATTATAGTACCAGACACATCTCCTATTTGGATGTGAAAGAAATAATGTACGCGCGTACACACGAAAGGCATTCCACTGAAAGTGTGTTGAAATGTGTGGGAGTAAACATTCGCCGGTAAGCGCAAGCGACATTATTTTGAGATTGACAATTGAACTTTAGTCAAGTTGATGCCTCTATCCGAGCCATCTTCTTTTGCGTAGACGGCGCTGCCTCGTGGAACGCAAGTGGAAAGATACATTGCTTACTTACTCATCTTTGCCATCTAGAAAGAGAGAGAGAGAAGAAAAGGGCGTATTGTTGTGTGGAGAGCTTAACCTATAGCGAAAGGCTAGGCATGCTCCGCCAGATGCTTTATGCTTACCATATGCATTGTGATCACTAGATGCGTACTGCGGCTTCATTATTCATATTTATGAACATGCAGCGCAAGTAAACTGACATAAAATTCCCACTTACAACGTACACGTCAAAATGATTCAAAAGTGAAGCTCAAGCGCATGCGCGCTAGAGGTCTATCTCAACGCGAGTATCCCAGGAACAAAACATTTACTCACAGCGCGCAACATTCTTCTTCCAGAGTACGGAAAACACCAAGTACCTGCGTAAACAGTAATCACGCTTGTACCGTTACCCTCGCCCTAACCTCTCAGTCGTTTACACGCACGCACCAGCGGCTGAAACATGAGGTCGTTTGGAGCCGAGCCTGTCATTACGAGGCTGCAAAACATATGTGTTGTCCGCCGCCCAAATATGCCGTTTTTACAATTGATTTGTTTGTTTGTTGACAAACGGCACGCTTAGTAATACCTTAAATGAAGTGTTGTCGGCATACGCGGAATCAAGGGCTTTCATCCGCTAGAAGATGCTTGCAATCCTTACAAGCTTATCATTTCTTTGTCGTTCATTGCTGACTCTTTCTTTATTACGCTCTCAGAAGGCTAGGTGAGATTTGCCACACCCATATAGAAGCGGCTATGCCAAGAAAGTAGGGGAAAGAATCTTTTCATTTGCAATAAAAAAGACTAAACGGTAACTGGAGCGTCTTGACGAGTGCTCGTAAATACAAACACGTATAGCTCGCGAGGGTATACCTCAGCGGCTGTTATGGCGAGTCTGCTTAATGGACCGTGTTCCGCGTGCGTAATGGAAGTCTGCCTAATGGGATAGGAACGTGGCGCACGTGGAAAGAAAGGTCACGCAATCCTCCTCCGTTTTCGCCTTCGATCCCAGGAAGTAAACAGGATCTCTTGACTGAAGACTCATGTCATTGGGTGCTCGAGCTTCCAATTAGTACACGAACCTGCCACCGAAGTGGCTCCTGCACTGAACGCATCATAGACTAGATTGTAAAACAGCGCTATCCTGGTTTTCTTCAGTAGTTGCATGGGCTGTGGTTTAAAACCATCCTATTATAGACGGAAACTCTGCCTTAGCTATTCATTCTAAAGAACGTCGTAAATAGGGATTCTTGACTAAAGACTCGTGTCATTGAGCGCTCGAGCACCCCATTAGCATGAGAACTAGCGACCGAAGGGATTCCCGCACTGACCATGCCATTGACTGGGTCGTGAAACAGCGCTATCCGGCTTTCGTTCAGTAGCTGTGGTTTAACGCGATCCTATCATAAGCGGAAATTCCGCCTTGGCTATTCATTCAGAAAAACGGCTCTATTCCACGCGCGCCTGAAGAAACCAACTTTATTCTATTGTCTATTTCAGCTGCAACAACCCCAACGTGGAGATGCCTTTCACCTTATTGAGTATCTTGAGTAGCTCAGCATAGAGCTACTTAACAAAAATACATATAGTAGGATACAACTTGAGAAGTCCGCAGCATTTGATCCTCACAGATGGATGCACACAATGCCTGCACCAATCGGTGCGCGCTCCAGAATGACGTCATGAGCCGGACGGCCGGTGGCCCCGCCTTCGGAGTACATTGCCGAGTGCATGAGCGGGACTATTGCTTCAGTCACGGAGACGATAGGCAGCCGCGCGTCGGTCGTCTGGGCGGAGCCTCTCCGGACCTATTAAGTTGTATTCGACCATCGAAAGTTTTCTCTCTGCCCAGTTGAGCTAAGCAAAGCACGGTGAATAGCAACTGCGAACTTTGATCAAAAGGGCGTGGTCGCGCGAACTACCTGGCAGAGATCGACAGACGGCTCGTACCCACCGTCCGTATTTTGTCACTACGTAATGTTATCACACGGGCCAACACGCTATCGCACATAGGCAGCAAATCGGGCAGTTTGGCCATAGGTTGACTCGTATTATCATTCGGTGCAAGATACCGAGCGATATTATCACACACACACGCACACACACAAGAAAGAGTGTGAACGCTAACCTTTGTCGTGGCTAGACAATGCACTGCACTTGTGGCAACCACCGCATCCCAATGCACGCGTTGTAACGAATTCAATAACTGTCTTGCCTGAGGTGCGCATTCTTAAAAGCGCGCTTTCAGTGCTCTAGATAAAGGGGAGGACTCTGCCTCCTGGTCTTAAAGGTTCGGAGAACACGCTTTCTCTGCCTCTGCTGTTTTGCCAGCCTCTGAAAAAAAAGCGTCGACTCACTTAAAGAAACGCAGGGCGCATCGGTAGTAACCCTCAAGGGCCAGTTGTAGCGGAAATAATGGGATACCGTGCCCCATGTATTGCCTTACGTGGCGTGTCCATTGCTCAAGTTAAAGTTTTACGATTAACATTGCGTATATAATCGACAAAGCTAAGGAAGCCATGGGGGAGGGAACACTTTGCCAATCGATTAGTGAGCTTCTACCGAATACGCTAAATCCCTTCAGAGCAAGTCGTATAAACCCCGTTTCCCTACCACTCCGTAGAGTATAAAATAAGTGGACAAATATTCCGGCGGTCAGGCGAAGTGAACAAAGTGTTCAAAGCCCGAATGAGTCTTACAGCTCACAGCGGCTGTAGCAAAAGTGTGGACAGCGTTCACTAGTCGTGCAGGGCTGGAATAAGAACGGAGTCTGTGACCGACCTTATTAGCCAGGTCTTAATCAGCATAATCTTAATTAGCAAGGTCCTAATTAAAATGTCCTAATTAGCGTGGTCTTAATTCGCATGATTCTATTTAGTATGGGCTTAACTAGCAACATCTTCTCTCATTCTATTCCTGTCTGTTTCTGTCTACTTTTCTCTCTATTTATATCTCTTTGTCCCTTTCGTTTCCGTTTATAAAGAGCGAAGCTGTTCTTAGTCAGGCTTTCATGTCCGGGGGCCGTGGTAACGCTGATCATAAACACGTATGTGCGACAGAAACAGGGTAAATCTCACTACTCACCACTGCTTTACTAACAATGAAGAAAACACACTACCACCTCAAACATCATCATACGGTCATCATAAACGGTTATGTGCTACAGAAATTGGGTAAATCCCCCTACTCACCACTGGTTCACTAAAAGTGAAGAAGGCAACAGTTGAAGCTTCTTTGTAAACCTGTGTATAAGAGTGCTATGTTCAAGATGCAATAAAACTATACTGCCACCTCAAAGGTCAACAAAGATTGTTGAAAGGGGCCCTGCAACACTTTTTCAGCATGGTCAGAAAACGCTGCCGATCGGTAGTCGAGGCTCCCGAGAACAAGCTAGCCAAACATTATAGCGCAGCACGCGGCCTGGGATTTACAATTAATTCGCAAAGTCAGCTAAAAAGCGCTTCCTCTTCTCTCGTCGAAAAATATGATGCTTACGACGTCACAGGCAGCTTCCACGCCATTGGCTGATTTGAACGTGGCGCGCTCGGTAGTTACTGCGGCCGGCGCGAGAGGCCGCCTCTCGCCCGCGCGCGCTAAAGTCCCTGAAACTTCGTAAAGTAGCGACACTTTCCTCCTCCGCTCGCGTTCCTCCTCGTGCTCCTCTCCTTCGCACTCTCTTTTCGAGCATGGCGCCACCTACCTCGCTCTTGCGTAGCGGACGACGCTTCGCAAAGGGAGCGCGCGCTTGCCAGGCGGCGCGCTTTAAGCATTCGCACTAGCCGTCTAGATCTTTGTATCCTTTTTTTTTAATTTTATGTCGTTTAGGAGATGTTAGGACACGTTTGTAAAGGATATGGGTGATGTTGAACGTTAATGTCCCGCTCTACATGAAGCCTTCTGAAACCTATACACGTCGTCCTCGCGAGGCGAATTCGCCGCGCATACCAATGACGCACTGAGGCTGCGAGTACGCACCAGAGGTAGCCGTTCCGAAGTATCGGTTGGGTAAATATAGTTAACGCCGCTATACGTGCCTGTATCATGTAGCACTGCACACTGCAATACAAAAGGGCGTATTTGAGGCGTCTCTTTCCTACAAAACAATATCCAGCATCTGGCTCACTTTTTTTTTCTTTTTCACCAAATCTCTGCGCTCGCTATTTTCTGTTAACTGTTTAGCAACCTCACAAAAAGGGCGCGCTATGGGGCGTATTTCTGTCCCGAAACAATAACTATCAATCTCGCGTGCCTTTCCTTGCATTATCGCCGGGTGCGCCGTACTTTCAGGTCACGAATGACGTGCGTGTTAATAAAAAGAATCCTTGATAGGAAAGTGCCGAGCGCCGAGTTTTCAAGAAAGGAAGCGCAAACTAGCCAGAGGACGGTTATTGGTCAGGGGCAAGAAGACTTCACAAAAGGTGCGGACAGTTTTTAGAGTGGAAGAAACACATGGGCAATGGGTGTTGGCTGTATTAAGAGTGGCGACTATTATTTATTTAGAAAATGACTGTCAGTGCAAGCAGCAGCTCGGAGCTTTATTGAAAGAAGAATGCGCCAGAAGGCGTACATCATTTCCAGTCGATACATTTAGACAGCGTTGGTTGATTCGTTAAGAGATTAGACGCACCAACCATAGTGTGCAAGTGTGCCTCGTAGACGTACTTGACATACGAACTATACTCGCTGCTCAATGAACGAGCAAGCGAACGAATAAACTAGCCTGCCACCGTAAACGTTTCCTTCGCGAGAGCTCCGCTCGCGGATATTAATATCATTTGGGGTTTTACGTCCCACTACCACGATATGATTATGAGAGACGCCGTAGTGGAGGGCTCTGGAAATTTTGACCATCTGATGTTCTTTAACGAGCATTGACGTCGCACGGCACACTGGCCTCAAGCTATTCGCCTCTGTCGAAATGTGACCGCCGAGGTCGACCGCGACCTTCGGGTCAGTAGCCGAGCACCGCAACCTCTGCTCCACCGCGGCGGAAAGCCACTCGCGGATATAAACCTCCACACGAAACGCACGTAAACCTTCGCGGCAAATAACACGTGTACGTGAGGTTCCTAAACGATGAATGCACCCTGCGACTCGGTTGGACAGGCACGCTTTGCCTACCTACCTTTTATCGCAAGTCCACCGGCGGATCTGTCGGCGTCAAAGAGCCAGAGAAAGCTATTTGCTTCGGGAAAAAAAAAACAGAAAAAAACGAGCACGCAACAAAAACAGAGAGTACCACACCTAATGTGAGCTTTCACACGGAAATTTTGTTTCTTCAAAAGAACTGCGCCGAATCTCTGAAGTTTCGCAATCACATTTTCGAAAAAAAAAAAAAAAAACACTTAGTACAGACCCCGCAGAAGCAGCAATAAAACGTGTGAGGAAAAGCGACGTACTGCCCAAATAACTGAGACGTGTCTGCGGCGTTATAGCACGCAGCAATTTGCGCGAACCTCGACGAGTACTTATAGTGAGAAGATAGCAACTTACATCGCATAGTCGCGTCGAAAACGTCGGCCGAAAGTTCTATCTTCCGATTCGGTGTAACCAAGCCTTCCTTCGCAACTCGTTGCGCTTCCCGGACGGTATCATAAACAGCTTTTTGCCTTCACTTGATTTGTTTCGGCATCCGAAAGCGCTGCAGAAGCCCATGGCAACCAACCGTGACGTCGGTCTTGTGTGCAAGGTATCTCGGAGCACAACGCACGCGGAATGGAAAGCGCGTATCCATAAAACACATGCGCTGAGAACCAGCGAACCCGCGCTTCGAGAGCGAAGATGGCAGTCGCGAGCGACTGTAAACAAACGAACGCTCCGAGCGGTCCCACGTGACTACAGTTGGCCAATGCCGACGCGGCGTCAGCCTCGGAGAGGGCAGAGGAGGGAGAAAAGAGAGGAGGCGCGCTTTCATGCACGTATGTCGCTACTTTACGAAGTTTCAGGGACTTTAGCGCGCGCGCGCGCGATCGCACTGCAAGTACGCCCCGCGTTCGAAGAAAAAAAAAAAGAAAATGTGCTCAAATGTACTCAGCCGCGCGTGACTTACCTTCTTCCCCCGTTCCATCTCCCCCTGCTTAGCTTCGGAACTTCCGTGTTTTTCCCTCTCCCCCCAGTGATGTGTTTATCGCCTCCAGGCCTCCTCTCTACTCTAACCTCTCCTATACTTTTCTCCCCATTCCCCACAAATGTCGCGATTGTGGTGTCCTCGCCTGAGAGACAGTTACAGCGCCACTCTTACCCCAACTCCTCACCTATTTTCCCAACTCAAGAATCTCTCTCTCTTTCGTCGGGGCGAGAGAAGAGAGAAAGCAATTACACCATGCGACAAATCTTTGTAACTTCGCTCGTACTGCACGGATTCTAAATTTTTTTTGCGGCGTTCGATTCGTGAGGCAATAAGTTCCTTCAGTGAAGCCACTTCATGGTTACGTGGAAAAGTGCTGCAGGGCCCCTTTAGTAAAGAGCAGTGATACAACATATCTGAAACACTTGCAAAATCATAGAAATGCGTTAGCTTGACGAAGGGAAGGCCACGAGCTTCATTGTTTCATCAGTGTGCGCTGGTTGTATTGTTTGTGTTCTGTGCTTCAATTTTGTTTTCTTCAGAAGGCACCCGCGTTGAAGCATTGCCTACATTGCACATCCATCGCGTCAACCTCAATGGATGTTCTGGTCACAGGTCTTATTATCCGCCAAATTGCTAGTCGATGCAGAAACACGTGATATACCTATAGCTATCCTCATTTCTCGAATGAACGTCAGCAAGAGTAAACTATCTTTATTGATGGTCAGTCCTAATATGAAGAAGAGGACGAAGAGAGCGCACGCCGGCTGAGTCATTGCGTTGCACGCGCTAGGAGCAGTTTAGTTTTCTGATCACGCGTGACGTCAGAACGAAAAGCATAAACAGCTCCGCATTTAAAAAGCATTGTCAGCGACGAAGAATTGAGCGCCCGGGGGAAGCAATACTGCATGAACCGCTGCTGCCATCACGATTGTCCTCACCTGCCACGATTGACCTGATGATTTACGGCTGTTTAAACTTCTATTCCGTATCGAAATCCGATATTACGGCCCGAGCGCAACGTTTCTGCAAACGAAGTAGGAAGTCTCACTAACAAAGCTGTCTTGATTGGAATAAAAATTACGTGTAAATGTCGAGAAACGTTAACTAAAATAAAAAAACAGAGTGGTGCCCCAGGGCTACGCCTGAATAGGGAGCTCTGAAATCGATGGTTCGACGATGAAGCGTCTGGTCGACAAGAGGCATGATGAGAGAACTAAAGCAAGAAGAAACGCCGACCAAAATGAAAACATTTAAAAACAGTACGACGTTTCGGCCCCTTGCTCACGTAAAAGTCTTCACATAAAAGGACAAAGCTGTTCACACAAAAGAACAAGGCTTCCTTAAGGAAGCCGGGACATCTTACTGCTTTTAAACCTTTTCATTCTGGCCTACTTTTCTTGTTTTTTTTCCTTTTATCATCATTAGAGAGCTCTACGGGTAAAGAGGTACCGCTGCTTCGCAATTCCTTCGAACTATTTTGACGTTTCACATTAAGATTTACGGCAGAAGCAGGGTTGAAAAAATTATTCAGATAAAATGACATTATCGTTTTAATGTCTGTATACTTATCGAAGAATATAAAAAGAAATAAAAAAGGAAGAGGAAGAGTACTCAGGATAGGTTCGCTTGATGAATTGAAATCGGCGCCATTTGAACCCACAAAACGCGAATCTATTGCAAAAAGGAAGAAAAATACCCTCAAATTTAATGGTCGTGCAGAATTTCCTTATCGCGTCATTCTTCTACAGCTTATCGTTTCACGTAAGGCCCATAGGCAGCATCTGGTGCTGACTCAAAGCATATGGTGACGATATGTCACTCGGCAGATGTTTTACTTAAGGGTCTGTTGTTGTTTATAGTGGATTTCTAGATGCGTGTGACATCTTAAGCCGTTCCTCGACCGCAAATCATGTACTTCCACTTCAGCTAAACATACTTGCACTTTCCAAACCCGCCTCTTGCACGCGGAACAAGTCAACACTAGGAAAGTAAATATTAAATGAATATATAAAACTGAAAAAAACCTTATGAAGAAGGCAAGATACCTTTATTTCAGTATACAACTATCCAGTGGAGCACGTTCCAATGCAACATTGCAGGAACCGCCACTGCTGTATAATGATGTGTCGAACGCGACTGAATGATTGAAGGAGTTTCTGTTTTTCACTGATGACGTCTACTCCTTCTACTTTTTTTAATATTACAGATAAATGATCAGAAAAAAAATAATCTCTTGCGTTAGCGGAGTAAAAGTTTAAGAATTCTCGTTCTCACAAAGTTCTGAGTCTTCAAGCTCTTCGCAATCCATATACTCGTTAAGGCGTAGAACTGCACAGTTCTTGGAATTTTCATATAATGCAAGGAACCGAGTATTCTCTAGCTGTTCCTCTCAAGCAGCACCGCACTTGAAAGAGTCCTTTCAAATAGACTATGCTGTACGAAGAATACGCAGAGAACGCGTGCACGCCCGGCCCCATTAGTTCCGCGAGCGTCAGTCTGTTGCATCGGTTGCTCCAGCCTGCTGCGATTATCCCTCATCGCCATGGTGAAGTACCGTGCGTTCGTATAAGAAAACGACGTGCCGTACCTGAATTGAACGCGCCAGAGCCGCGGGCCATATTCCTCATCGACCACTTCCACCGACCCCTTAAGTTTCCATTGACGTGCCTGGTTTTCCACGACGATGTTCGCTAAATAATAAGATGAGCATCCCTGCCCCGCTGGCCAAGGACGTGCACTGTCTCAGTAAAGAAACAATAAATTGTATGCTTCTGGAATGAGAGAGAATGTAAGAATGTTTTCAAATTATGGGAGGCGTGACTTGGTACAAGAGCATGTTAGGCAGGTGTGCATACCCATTCAGAGCCACGGCCGCAGCCCTCCCTTGCATGTCTATGCTGAGGTTGCAGACGCAGCTTTCGTCATCATTGCTAGTCCCCTGAATCTTAAAGGGCCCCTACACCACTCCAAGTTCAAATACGAGAGAGTGGTTTCTTTCTCGCCCTCACTACCGTTCCTGCTGGCGTTATCTCTTCCTCGCCACTTATTTCTTCGTAAAACACGCGGATAATGTCAGCACTAAGCCTTGAGCCTATTGGGATTTGGAGCGTTTCGGCTACACGTTGTCATATCCGCTTGCGCAGTCGAAAGCGAACGCAACGAAGGGAAATCAGACGATCGCGCACTATATTCATGCGAGACAAAGAAGAACAGAAGTGCGACTGCGTGGCAGAGGAGGGCAGGAAACAATTCACAATATCCCTCGTACACGAACCAATCGAGAGCTTATTTACTCATGACATCACTCGAACAGACTGGTGGTGTCACGAATTGCGCCGAAAAGACGGGAGACGCCAGGAGAGAAGAACTCACAGGATCCTTGTGCATTCACCTAAGACGACTCGAAGGCGAAAGCCATCTTTTTTTTCTTCTCAGTCGATGTATTTATCCTGCCCCGCCATCCTTCGAAAGCTTTCATCCCTTAACGTGGTTTCGCATTGCCTCCGTGGTCGGACCACTTTAATAAAACTACGATGTCATGTGATGACGTCATCATGTGCCGTCACGTCACCTGTCGTCACAGTGACGGCATTATGACGTCATAGTGATGCCACAAATATTAGCGCTCTGTGACGTCATATGGTGACGTCATCACGTGATGATGATTTTTTGCATCACTCGTCCCCGACGCCGCGGGACGCCGACGCCGACGGGCAAGTTTGGCGTTTGATGAGATATCTAAGGCTTTCGCATCAATATCGCGATAGTTCTTCGTATGTTCAGAAGTTGTTTAGGAACACTTCAATTGTCTTTATCTATTATAGTGCCTGTGTCACCAATAACAACTGCTGCCCCATTTACGTCGCCTGAATGTCCTTCTCGTCGCCGAAACTTTGCACGATAGTTTACCGTTGTCACAATTTTTATACGATTCAACATTCATAATAAAAGAAGGGCATGCGAACACAGACACAAGAGAATGAAGAGATCAAGACAACAGTAATGCCGTATTCTTGATCCCTTCTCCTGGGTCCGGGCGTGCACGCCTGCCTCCTTTTATATTGAATCCGTGTCAACTATAGCTCAACATTCTGTCGCTGTAAGATTCAAGCTTTACGTGGGCAATCAGTTACGCTGCACACCACTTCCACCAAATGAGTTATAACGACGCTTAAAAGAAAGAAGCGGGAGGGATCAAGGGCTCGTTTCGTAGTTAAACACAGCATAATGAAAACCAGCAGACAATCAAACTCAGGAAGCCTTCGTGAACTTCATTGTCAATATGTTTGTTGCAATATGTTACGTCTAACGACACTTAGGAATACAGGCGGGCAAAATTCGCGCACGTGAGAAAACATTTCTCGATCAGTACGTCGATGGTTAATGTACGGGCGTAATTAATGTCGGCGAGACGACTATTCTGATTCAATGAGAACGAAAACCAGGCGCGACGACTCGATCTCAAAGGAATAAAGAAAAAAAAAAACTTTGTCGACTGCCGTTCTGCCGCGCATCTCCCAGAAAATTTCATTTGCCTGTCTCGGTACATCAGAGTGAAGAAAGGCTGCTTATGTCGATGCATGCATAGAATACGAAGCTCAAGTAGACGCTCCCCTCCCCCCTTCAACCCTCTTTCCCCAAAGGCGCTTGCTTACTGCCTCTTAGTGCGACACCGGTATTATGGCACGGTTGAAAGCATCCCCAAAGGCGCTTGCTTTGTGGCTTTTGTTCCTGCACTGCCTCGACGCGCGAGTTAGTGGCCCGCGGGCCCCGTTTCAATATCAAAACAACCAGCTTGCAACAATGTATGAATATCTCCTCATTAAAGCTCTTCTCTTTCATCACAATTGGTTTCAATTCTAAAGTTGAGTACCTCGAACGTGCCGTGGGAACACAGGAGGTCGAATGCAACAACTTCGGAAATATTATGTGCCCTGATTGCATCCCGTCAACGCTCAATTCTGCGTGCCGTCATATATTAGTACGGACACGGGTAGTTTGGTTCGGAATCATTAAATGTGACGCCGACCCCGGTAGAGTAGCCTGTCGGCGCTGTCGGGTCCAGGAAGTCTTGTCCCTACCCGCGCGAAAAACAAACAAACAAACAAACAATAAAAAACCAATAATGTGAGCGTACGACTTCCACTCAAGAAAAAAGAAATTAGGGGGCGGTTGGTTTGGTGGACCAACTTTGGACAAAGTCTGGTCCACCAGGCGAAACGTTAATGAACATACTGTGCCAAACCAACGCTATTTCATCTTCCTGATATATATATATATGTATATATATATATATATATATATATATATATATATAATATATATATATCTATATATATATATATATAATATATATATATATATATATATATATATATATATATAATATATATATATATATATATATTATATATATATATATATATATATATATATATATATATATATATATATATATCCTTTCCCTTCCCCTCCGCTCACGTGGAAGAAAGCGGCTCCCGCGCGCTTCTTTTTTTCGAAATGGCACTGGCATGCAATGTGAAAGAGGGAGAGAAGGCGTATATATATATATATATATATATATATATATATATATATATATATATAATATATATAAGAACGCCTCGGCACGACGTTAGGAGCGTTCTATTGGATATATATATATATATATATATATATATATATATATATATATATATATATATATATATATATATATATATATATATATATATATATATCCAATAGAACGCTCCTAACGTCGTGCCGAGGCGTTCTTCTCGTGAAATATGCAAACAGATCGACGAACGGCGAAGTCAACGAGGCGTTCGACGTGCAGGAAATATATTCAGTCCTGTCGTTCTGACAGCAGGTCGACATAACTGTCGGCTGAAACGAGGAGTGTCGGAAAGTTACAGAAACGTATGACACTTTGACTTTAGATAAAAGCAACACTGAAAACCGGAACGAACAAGCAAAAAAGAAAACTGAAAATTGCGCGCACGTTTCTATACTTTACGAAAGAAACAAAGCAAAGAAGGTCCTTTGAGCGGTAGTATGTCTTGCAATTCTAACGCTATAAAAGCTCTTCTTCACTCCTTAGATCGTGTGGTGCGTCGACACATCCCAAACCGCTTTCGTTTTATCGTAACGGTTTCGACAGATCCGCTCCTCAGACTGTATTTCGCATTATTATTATTATTATTATTATTATTATTATTATTATTATTATTATTATTATTATTATTATTATTATTAACATTATAATTGTTATTATTATTAATATTCCAGTTCGTGGCTAATGGGAATGGCCTACAGCGCCGCTTGAAATTTGTGCTGCTCTGACGACACAATTCGAACGCACTCTGTGCCCCGGCCCGCACTTCGAAATTGAACGAATGGCTAGGGAAGCTAAATTCCGCGGCTTTGATGAAACAGCGTTGTCACAGGAGACGATCCTGTGTTCCTGGGCTGCGCGTTCTTTCACAAGTTCTTGGCAAAGAAAAGAATATAAATAAATAATAAAATTCGGGAGCCCTCACGCTATCGAGAAAATAGGGGCAAGCGATGTTTGCGTCTGCTTGCCTGACGTACCAGTACGTTTCTTTCTTTCTTTCTTCCTTTCTTTCTTTCTTTCTTTCTTTCTTTCTTTCTTTCTTTCTTTCTTTCTTTCTTTCTTTCTTTCTTTCTTTCTTTCGCTCTTTCTATCGCATTGCGCAATGATCCCTCATAAATTAGATTTTTTTCTTCCTGCATGCCGTGAATTGGACCTAGCAGCGCAATGCTTCTGTTGCTGCAGGCAACAAAGACGGTCATGCGTGAAACAACTGAATGCAACAATGAAATGCGGCAACGCGAACTGACAAGTCACTTCGATAAAACATCTGATTACCTCGAGCGATGAACCCCCCCCCCAGCCTAGCCCCGGACCCCAGCAGCAATTGCAGTTGGACAAATTAAGTTTATTTCAATCCAATCAATATCGGAAACGGCTGAATCGCCGACAATGTTACCATCGAGACAGCATCAATTATTGGAAAACTGTGCATATGCATGTGACCCGCGCATCTTCGAAGGCCTTATCTGTGTACAACCGCGTGTCTGTACACACGCGAATTTTTCGCGATACATGCCGCCGCCCCCGAAATCTGCAATTTGTGGAAGCTGCGCTTAAAATGCTTGCATGCAAACGACGTTCGCATATGCTCTCATACATACCGACGTAGAACGTTTTCCTGGAAATCTTTACGTGTGTATTCATATCAAATAGTATAGTCGGACAGGTGTGGGCAGTATAAGGGAAAGTCCAATCCTACATCACCCGGTCTAACGTTATACACTGAAAATTAATCTTACTCTCAAATAATAAGAAACCTGATGGTGCCCAGAAATGTTGCACACATTCATTAGAAACGTAGCCCCAACGAATGGCGAAAGCCTCGGTGCTTATTTTAATCAATTCAAGAACAAAGCGTAGCCGATCTCACTGTGGTATCGCGATGGGTATAAAAAACGAAACTCAGAAATTCTCTGTCTATTTTGCAGCACATATTAACAGCAATTTCTTTTTCCTAATGTAATCTATATATACATATATATATATATATATATATATATATATATATATATATATATATATATATATATATATATATATATATATATAGCCCGCCGCTGTGGTCTGGAGGTTATGGTGCTCGACTGCTGACCCGAAGATCCCGGGATCAAATCCCGGCAGCCGCGGCCGCATCTCGATGGATGCGAGATGCAAGAGGCCCGTCTACTTAGACGCACTAGTACTATATAGGTGCACGTTAAAGAACCACAGGGGGTCGAGATTTCCGGAGCCCTCCACTACGACGTCCCTCATAATCATACCGTGGTTTTGGGACGCAAAACGAAAACATTATTATTATTTTAGCCTTTTGGTAAGGGAAGGGCAATAAGAGCACCAATAGGGACTAGTTGGTTGTAAATCTTGGATAATCGCGCTTTTTGTGTACTAGGATGGACTCCATGCGCCGAGTCATTTATTAAAGCGAAAGCCTTAGTTGCCTCATCAAACGGGAAAAGTTACCGTGGGCGTAGGCGGCGTCGGCGTCCACACGAGTAAGGCAAAATAACAGCATCACGTGATAACGCCACAGGTCGCTAAAATTTGTGACGTCATCACATGAGAGATAGAGAGTACAACTTTATTATTATTCAGTGCAGACGCTGAGGTTGTCGCTTGGTTAAAGGTGGGCCGATCACGGAGGCAATGCAAAACCAGGTGAGGTGCAGAACTCTTTCGGAGGAAGGGGAGGATGAGTACATCGACAGATAAGAAGAATAATAAGATGGCTTTCGCCTTCGATTAGTCTTAGGCGAATGCATAAGGAACTCTGTGATTTTTTTTTACTGTAACATTTGTAACTTTCTCGCGAGAACAGTTGCCCACAGCAACGTGTGCCTTTGACTCATTATTTTAAAACATAATCATTTTATTAGAGCAAGGTCTGCGTACGGGCTAGGTGGTATTCCATTTCAAATTGTGATCACAGCGCAAAGTAAGACACGAGGCAGAGAGCAACGAAGACGAGATTATTTTTGTTTTGTTCTTCCTTCTGTTCTATGTGTACTTGAAACTTAAAATCTTATTCGAAGAATGTTAATTGGTTTTAAAAAAGGAAGAGAAGAAATGGCAATAATAAGTAACACATCAAATTAAGACTTCAAAAATTATGCTATTGAGCTCGTATTCCAGACAGCCGTATTAACCTGATCGGAACAATTTTGATGAGATTAGATAGATTCAACCGCATTTTAATAACGAGTATTTTAGACGAGATTACAGCGCTCGTCTTCGTTTCTCTCTGTCTCGTGTCTTACCATGCGCTTAGATCACATTTTTTCGGATGTAGTCGAGTCAAGGCAACGAACGATAACTGGGTTTCATGTACGTGTACTCAGAGTTCCAATTATACGCTTTCTATTGCTTTTTTTCTGCGAAGAGAAGTTTGAAGAATGAAAGCGTGACGCCTAGCTTGCATGACGGTGCAGTTTAGAAGTCACCGACCGATGCCTGGCATACATCTATCCTTTCTTCTGCGCTCACTTTGCTTTGTTTGTATCATTAGGGCTGCATTGACCTTTACGTGCGCGATCATGCTAGGTTGCGCGAACTGCGAGGGGCGGACTAACCTCTTGCTTAATCAAAGTAAGAAGAAAAGATCGAAAAGTATGAGTTTTTAGGTAGATCAAAGAGAATGACTTGACGCAGGTAATAATTTAAGAAAGAAAAAGTTATAAACGTGTGTTTCGCGACGCTGCTGCATTGTTTAAAAATAATAAAAACCACGCGTTATCTTGAATCTATCGAACAAACGCGAACTTGCGCTGTGCTGCCATCATACTGCTTGCGACACAGCAAGCCTTTGATCCCTGAAAGGGCAAGTACCTGATCCACTTATGGCACGCGTTATCCCTTTGCGCTCAAAAGCATTGCGCTCAGCGTCTCGCAGCCCGCCTTAATTAGGAGCACTAAACTTTTTATGCATATGTGAGCTGTGTGCGTGGTAATGAAATCAACGACTGTTGCGAAATGACCGGTGTTGCCCCAGCTTAATCAATAGCGGCAGTTGCGTCATCTTACGATCGCGATAATTAGCTTCATAGCAGATATTCCCGCGCGTCAGAAGGTTAACAGCGCAGATGGTACCGTAATAACATTGGCTTGCATGGAATTCCCAATGCCCACGAATTATAGGTGGCGCGCCGTGCGATTCAAGATGGCGCCTGGGGGAGGGTCGGGTCGCCCTTTCCGGAGGTATGGCCGGAGGTGCACTGAGGGACGGGGGCGGAGTAACGTCGCTTTTTGATGTTGTTTGTTTTCTGACGTCATTTTCATTTCTTCTTTTTTTTTCGCGCGGAGCGGCTGCATGCTTTTCGAAGTCATCGTCCAGTGAAAAATCCTCGTCGTCAAGATGATTCCTTGCCACATCACTGCTGAAAGCAATCTGAAGAATTTCCACCGCCGAACGACTTCGACCACTCAGGGTCACCATGTTTACAATTAAAGAGACGTCTGCGCACCCCCCGGAGAACGTTTTGCTCTCAAACCAGTCAACACGCGCAAATAGCAAATTGCTTGCAGTGTGCTGCCACCTATCAACAAACGTACAAAAACAAGCGGCGCAGCGCTGGCTATGAAACCAACACAACACTGGTGAAGGACGGCGTTGAGAGCGTTCGCTCCACGGAAGGCGTGGTGCGGACGCGTCTTCGAATGACTGAAACGTCGCTCGCACGATTCATAACAGCGCTCTCCTGACAAAGGATAGAGGCCCTATTTTAATGTATCGCCAACTTGAGATGAGCTCATCGTGAGCCCGCGCCCGCTCGACCTCCCGCGCACAATGTTATGGGCTTATGCTTTGCAAAAAACACTGACGAATGCTATATGCAAGTAAAACAGGGTGAGTTTCAACTGAAAATGTCAGACGATAACATTGAACAACCTATGTTGCTAGAGCAAACCTCGCGAAGCTGATATGTGTACACTGGCAGGGCTTAATTCAAAGGGGGGGGGGGGGGGCTTGGGAACATGCAAAGTCGTAGTGTTCCTTTCTTGCCAACGCGTTAACACTGAGGCTAGCACAGCCGAATAAGGGAGCGACTGCGTAGTGCTGCCATTTTGTCGTCTACTAACCCTCCTCGAGAGGATGCTCCTGAATTCCGCTTGGCGACGCGACAATCTATGGACATTGCGAATACAGTTCTTCGTTTATATTTTTTAACAATGTAGACACAATAAAACTTGGGGGCGCTTGAGCTTCGCCTTAAAGAGTAGAACGCGATAGCGTAATCGGGCCCGTGTGCATTTGATAACTTATTTCGGTTCTCGGTGGATACCTCAACAGTGCCGCAA
Organism: Rhipicephalus sanguineus; assembly: GCF_013339695.2. Classification (NCBI taxonomy): domain Eukaryota; kingdom Metazoa; phylum Arthropoda; class Arachnida; order Ixodida; family Ixodidae; genus Rhipicephalus; species Rhipicephalus sanguineus. Next base: position 136,006,384 of record NC_051181.1, on the reverse strand, counting down.
AGGAAACGAATGTCTGCGCGAGCGTAACATTGGCCGTTTTAAGCTATTCTAGAATGGCCAGTGCAAGTACAGTTGCGAAGTGCCCACTACACCATAATTCTTCCTTTTGCGAATCAGCGAAGGGCCCACTACGCGTCCGTAAGGCAACACGCGAACCTACGCATGCTGCTCATTTTGTTGATGCTTTTGCTGGTGACGATGACCAAATATGCCTGAGCGCTTTGTAATGGGTGGGCCTTGAAAACACCCGCTCGTTGCGCAATTGATATGTTTTGAGGCCTGGCGCGGTTCTACGCTTCTGCCAGGCAGTATTACACGCGTTAAGGAGACTCCTGCCACTACATGACATTCATATAGTGTTCTTTTTCTTTCTTTTTTCTTCGAAGCAGTTTCAAGCAATGGCCTGGCTCTGTGGTAGAATGCCTGTTTATCACGCAAGAGGCCTGGGTTCGGTTCTCACTCGAACCGAACATCTTTATTGATTTTATTTGCATCTTTCTCGATTTTTCGGTCACGGACAACGCTGATTTTTTGCTCACAGCCAACGACGTCGACACCAGAATTTCTGCGAAACAAGCTCTTTAACGCTATAGCGTTAATCTAATAATTCTTGGTGTTTTACGTCACTAAACCGCGATATCATTATGAGGGAGGGACGCCGTATAGAAGAGGGCTCCGGAAATTAAAACCACTTGTTTTTTAACGGGCACCTAAATCTGAGCACACGGGACTATAGTATTTCGCCTCCAGCGAAATGCGGCCGCCGTGGCCGGGATTCGATCACCGGACCTTTGCGTAGTGTATATATAATGTATTTAATGTAAGTGATATAATAATTTCTAAGAATTTACCTGCTAAAACCACGACATGATTATGAGGCGCGCCATAATGAAGGGCTCCTAAAAATTTCGACCACCTGGGTTCTTCAAGGTGCATTGACAACGCGCAGTACACGGACTCCCCAGAATTTCGCCTCCATCGAAGTGCGACCGCCGTGGCCGGGATCCAACCCGCGTCCTTTTGGTCAGCAGCCGAGCGACGTAACTATACTGTACCACCACGGTGGATATCTGCAGTAAGTAAGCTAATGCTGTACGATATGGTAATTAAGCGCTCCCAATAGCTCTCCGATTTCCTCTACTATTGCCGAACGCTTCACCAAGAGAAAAAGACAAAAGTTCTCAATCGCACAGAGACACGGACTGCATGCATTTTTTGTCACCTCTACTATCATTATGGGAATGAATCTTGTGCTTATGCAATTTTTTCATGGCCTGACTCATACGAGCTGACTATGCGTACAGTTATATGCAGTTTCTTGCATGCCTGTCATTTTCACTTGTATTCTTGGCTCCGAAAGGAATAGCCAGCGCTACACAAACCTTCTAACATTCCTTAAGAAGCATGTATAGTTCAAGAAACACGACTGAGCACATGTATAGGTGCGCGCAGTAGTTACACAAAACTCTCACAGAGGAAAGAAAGGCAAAAAAAAAAAAGCCGGCAGATCCCACGCATTGTGGGAATCGATGTAATACGAAGCAGCCAGCAAAGAGCTGCATACATCGTCTTGTATGTCATTGAGGAAAATGCGTGTCATGGTTTTCATGTTAACTCCTATTATTTATGTTCGTCACACAGTAACGTCGCGCACTACCAACTTCGGGGTCGATCAAGCTAGAGAAACGGCCGACAGCGCCCCATGAGCGTGGCACGCAAGTCATGCTGTACATGACATACGTGTCATGACTTTCATGTTAACTCGTGTTATTTATGTTCCTCACACGGTCACGTCGCAAGATACCGATTTCGGGATAGATCAAGCTAGCGAAACGGCCGCCAGCACCCCATGAGCGTGGCACTTAAGTCATGCTGTACATGACATGCGTGTCATGATTTTCATGTTAACTCGTGTTTTCATGTTCGCCACACAGTCACATCGCGCAATACCGATTTCGGGGTAGAGCAAGCAAGCGAAATGGCCGCCAGCGCTCCATGAGCGTGGCACGTAAGTCATGCTGTACATGACATGCGTGTCATGATTTTCATGTTAACTCCTGTTATTTATGTTCGTTACACAGTCACGTCACAAGATACCAATTTTGGTGTATATAAATCTAGCGAAACCGCCGCCAGCGTCCCATGAGCATGGCACGTAAGTCATGCTGTACATGACATGCGTGTCATGATTTTCATGTTAACTCGTGTTATTTATGTTCGTTACACAGTCACGTCGCGCAATACCAATTTCGGGGTAGATCGAGCTAGCGAAGCCGCCGCCAGCGCCCCATGGGCGTGGCACGTAAGTCATGCTGTACATGACATGCGAGTCGTGATTGTCATGTTAACTGGTGTTTTTATGTTCGTCATACAGTCACGTCATAAGATACCAATTTTGGCGTATATAAATCTAGCGAAACCGCCGCCAGCGCCCCATGAGCGTGGCACGTAAGTCATGCTGTACATGACATGCGTGTCATGATTTTCGTGTTAACTCGTGTTATTTGTGTTCGTTACACAGTCACGTCATGCGATACCAATTTCGGGGTAGATCAAGCTAGCGAAACCACCGCCAGCGCCCCATGAGCGTGGCACGTAAGTCATGCTGTACATGACATGCGTGTCATGATTTTCATGTTAACTCGTGTTTTTATGTTCGTCACACAGTCACGTCGCGCAATACCAATTTCGGGGTAGATCACGCTAGCGAAACGGCCGCCAGCGCTCCATGAGCGTGGCACGGAAGTCATGCTGTACATGACATGCGTGTCATGATTTTCATGTTAACTCGAGTTTTTATGTTCGTCACACCGTCACGTCGCGCAATACCAATTTCGGGGTAGATCAAGCTAGCGAAACTGCCGCCAGCGCTCCATGAGCGTGGCACCTAAGTCATGCTGTACATGACATGCGTGTCATGATTTTCATGTTAACTCGTGTTATTTATGTTCATTACACAGTCACGTCACAAGATATCAATTTTGGTGTATATCAAGCTGGCGAAACTGCCGCCAGCGCCCCATGAGCGCGCCACGTAAGTCATGCTGTACATGACATGCGTGTCATGATTTTCATGTTAACTCGTGTTATTTATGTTCGTCACACAGTCACGTCGCAAGATACCAATTTTGGTGTATATCAAACTAGCAAAACGGCCGCCAGCGCACCATGAGCGTAGCATGTAAATCATGCTGTACATGACATGCGTGTCATGATTTTCATGTTATGACTTGTCATTTATGTTCGTCATACAGTCATGTTACGCCATACCAATTTTGGTGCACATTCGATGAACCAAGCGACCAGGAGAGCACAAAGTCGTAGGCGGATAGATAGATAGATAGATAGATAGATAGATAGATAGATAGATAGATAGATAGATAGATAGATAGATAGATAGATAGATAGATAGATAGATAGATAGATAGATAGATAGATAGATAGATAGATAGATAGATAGATAGATAGATAGATAGATAGATAGATAGATAGATAGATAGATAGATAGATACGCTCAAAGTCGCAGAAGTTCGCTAAGAAATGCTTCGCATTTAAAAATCCTTCCCGACCCTGGACATTAACATAGTCACCTCTATACAGACAGGTTTGAGGCACCGAAGAGAATGTTTACCGCGCCAGCAGATGCCGTTACATGTAAACGCCGACAGTACAGCAAACATCTTAACCAACACGCTGGCCAGCTAACCAATAAGTGGGTTTTCTCGTCCCGAGAACGAACCCGCACTTGTCAGTTCGGGGTAAAACCGCTTATGTTGTATCTCAGTATCTGCGCTCCACCTCTTCGAGTTGTCTGCTGTACGTTTACTCGAAAAGTTTCGCTTCACTACGTCTCATTCGGTCAATATAAAAAAAGAACGAAGAATTGTTTCGATTTAGCCGTCCCAACTGCGGCCTTCCGGGAAGTATTTCACAGTATCCTCGGCACGTTGTTGAAGTAAGCTCTTTTTCATAAAAGTGCTGAGCAAAAATTTCCTGCGCGCTGTATACGCTCATTCCTATGCAACTTGTACCGCCTAGTTTCGTCGTGCTATTTCTTCTTGTGATCAGCGGGGAGAACGCTGGCATAAACACAAATAGTAGTCGTCACTGATGTATATGTGTCCCTTCCTATCGCAGAGCAAACTTTCAGGAAGCTTTAGACGAACGTCTTGAGTTACTCTGCGGCATACAGACGTCCACCATTTTGAAGATACCCCCGCCTTTCCTTTCTCTTCAGTTCCTTCCTTCCTGTTCCTGAAACTCCTATACTTTTGTTGGTCGATGTGGTTTCGTTAGTGGGTTAATAGTTTTCGGGGACTGTTTGCGCAACTGCTACAGGTGATTATCGTCTAGCGTCTCTGGAACGTCTACGCCAGTTAGTTTACCGTCGGCGACTGCTTGCGAAGCACCCGAATGACTGTCGTAATTACTGTCACAGGCAAGAGTACTCCAAGCAAATATACACTCGCCCCGAACCGTACTTCTTAAGTGCAGAGGTCGGCGCCAATCTCTGTTCCACTATACTTCTTCACGTCGCAACGAAGGGCCACTTTCATAAGAACGTGGTAATATGGGAAACGCGAATGGACTCGGAGGCCTTCTGCTTTTGATTGCACAAGATCTTGTTTTTCACTTGAAGCTGAAGCCGACATGCGGCTACTTGCAGAGAAAGTGCTTAAAGGTTCCACGTAATGTTCTTGCTCGGTTTTGCTTTGCGCACGACAGAAATGATTTCTTCGAAGTTATATGTTGCAATAGCTCTACGATGGACATCATTAACCTCGATCACGCTTGTGACAGCACATTTATGTCGTTGTATAGTACTTATGTGTACACGTGTTGCGTAAAAAAGATATGACTATGGCAGTGTTAATTATTGTAATTGCTTGTTTTCATTATGTATCTGCTATAGCAGCTATTTTGCGTCGTTTTTACTAATGCAATCTAGACCATATCACGTATAGCGTTGTAAGTATAATATGATGTTTATCAGGTACTGCGACATTGCTGGTTCTAGGGTTTGTAAAGGTTGTCAAGGAATCTTTGAGATTCGCTTTTGTTTTTCGAAACCGCTGATTTACAAAGGAATTGAAATTAAGCAAATAATTGATTGATTGATTGATTGATTGATTGATTGATTGATTGATTGATTGATTGATTGATTGATTGATTGATTGATTGATTGATTGATTGATTGATTGATTGATTGATTTAACTCACCCATAACATGTATTATGACTTGTATATGGCTTCCCGCGCGGTCATAAAGAGAACAAAAATAAAACGTGTTCTTTTGTTATGAGCGCTTTGTGAAAATGACCTCAGAGAATCTGGCGACAAATCATATGCCTGATGCAATTCGTGTTATGTCTGAAAGCCGCATGTATAGAGTTTTAATTGCCTTCTCATAACTCAGTAACTAAGCTTTTGGACATCTCTAGGTTGAAACGGGTTGTTTACCGCTAAACTAAGCGTCCTCTCTTTGCAAGCATCTCTTGCACAATAATTTTGCCTCCACCTGACAGTCTACAAGTTTCAAAAAGACTGCAAAAGCAATCGTGTGCTAAGTTCGTTGTGTTCCTTCCCCTTGCGCGCAAGACAAACAAACACTTCAAAGACTTTCTCAACCGTCCTCTCTTTGATCACGCTTCGTGGTCATTGAGAATAGGAACGGGAGCCTAAGGATTGGTGTTTACTAAGCAATACGAGCCTTTAACTGGCCGAAATCACAAAAGTTTAAGTTCGTAAGTGAAGCTTTACCATTGGCCAGCTGGCTTCACGGATGATATGCCGAACATCATGATTGGCTGATGAAAGTTCGTAAACAGGGTTTGTGTGCTGGAGCCGACGTTTCGACTAGTGGACTTCTTTTTCAAGGCTGCAACTGCTGTCCTTGGAGCTTGCGTGTATGTGCTTCGTGCCCTCTCCTCGAATCCAAGCAAAGGAGGAGGAAAGGGCAACGGCGAAAGCGGGGGTGGGGGGAGAGACCGGCGTGACGAACTGTGTGAGTCCAAAGAAAAGAGGTGTTCCATGAAAAACATAAAAAAAAAGGAGAGGGAGGTGGTGGGGGAGGGTGGGGGGTAGTCGTTTCCCTGAATTATGGTTGTCAGAAGGACGCACCACTTGAGAATGGTAGGTTACAGATTCCTAGAAGGAGGGCTTTACTCTCAATGCTTTTCGCTGCGTATGTACCATATCGGATGGATTCAAGAGCCCTCTTTTAAATATTTATATCTGCTGGCTGAAATGTACTAAACTTGTGAATAAGGTATGACTCTGTATATTTTCTGTCTCTTGGGGACCGGAAGTTTGACTGAAGTATATAAAGTTTGAGATCGTCGAAGTTGTCACCTGCTACATTAAAAGGCCGTGCCGCTGTTTTCGGTAATTTCCTTGCCGTGTCCGTGCGGTGCCCGTTTAACCTAACATTAACCGGCTGTCCTGTTTCGCCAATGTACCGTTTCAGTACAATATGAACGTTCGATCATGTAGATGACGTTTGTACTAGTGCAGGTCAAACTAGATTTTATGTGATGGACGTAAACGCTTCCGGTGCTTTTAAATATAACGTCATCTTGAAGGTGTTTTGCTAGTCGCACATATTGTACGAGAACAAGGTGGTATGTGGGCAGTAGGATGAGGGTTCACTTTTGCATGCACTAACATGTCCTTAAAATTCCTATTCCGGCGATAAACGACCTTTAGTACTTCGGCAAACGCTTTTCTAAGGTGATCTTTGCTTTCTAATACTGGATAATACTTGCGGATGATATTATTTACATTTGAGAGCGCATTTTATTGGCTGAATGTTTCATCAGCATCATCACTGCAGCCTACTGTATACCCACTTCACGACCAAGGCCTCTCCCAATATCTCCAATATCTCCAATATCTCCCAAATATCTCCAAACACCTCGTGCACGACAAGGTAAACCCTGTCGTGCGCGAGCCGATTCCATTTTTATTCTTAATATGTAGGACGATGAAATTAAGGATTTCATCACCTCACTATAGTTAAGCGTAAAGATGGAATCAGATGCTGCACACACTTTAGAGTCAATTCAAACAGCGGCAGACAGTCAGATGGTGTGACGAAATTCTTAATTTCATCAACCACAGCGAGCACAGCGTTGTATGTTGCTCTTTCACTAATCGCCGACATTCTAAATGAAGGAAATCTTCCTTTAGTGATTGCGCCTTTCTTATTATTGGTACACTTTCGGAAGCCTTTCCTGTCCCTCCTTGGTAATCGCGAGAAGTCTGGTGCAACACTCGCTTAATACAATTCTACGCCTTCGCCACGTTCCTCTAATGAACATTGTGTCACGCTGACGTGCCTTCGACGAACTGAAGACGTAGGGAAAGCAAAGCGTTATATTAAATGAACTCGAGATGGATGATATCTAAAATTTCTTAGCAATATTGCCACTAAAATGTAGAAATGCTTCTTGGAGCGTATTACCACAATCCGCAGCATCACACAAGGCGGCGGAGAGACTAAATTGTACAATATCTTGAATAATTTGGAATCATTTTGAAATCTTGAATCATTTTGCATGGCAAATATTTTGCAAGCGAAGCTGTTGAAGCCGCCCGTAAGAACTTTGGTGTGTACGAATGTTTACAAAAAGCTATCGTCAATATGAACGAACATGTGCACAGCAATTGGGCAAATCCCACTACTCACCGGTGGTCCACTAAAAATGAAGAAGGCGACAGACGGGCGGCAAACACCAATTAATATTTCTAGACAGACGTAACCACTAATTGAGAAAAGCTTGATTAAGCCGTCGGGATTAACCCGGTGATAAACACCGCGGCCACGCGTTCCAACTTCGCTGAAGCATCTGTACGGAGTGCTTTAGCGGTACGCACAACGAGAGAATACAAAGGAATGGGAAAGGCAACGGTGGCTGCGAGAAGACCCCGGAGCGATGGAAGCCCTACGCGAACGACGACGTGCCCGTAGATCTATGGTAAGCGCGAACGCTCGGTTTCAGCGCGAGTTTCTGTCTCTGGAGCTTGCACGTCTGTGTCGTGTCTGTGACTGTCTGTGGTCTAACTCGAACCTCTCTGCGCTGAGAAGCAATCCAGAAACAACCTAGTATCACCTAGTTAAGGTCTAGTAACAACCTAGAAACAACCTCCTTGCATCACCTAGCTAAAGCCTAGCAACAACAAGCCACCAGAGCAGACTTCAAAATAGTCTAGATTCACTTTCAAGCCTTGCGCCAGTTAGTGCAAGCTTCGGCGTTTTTTTAAGAGCCAGTAAACGAGAACAACAAAATGTACAATATCTTCCTCTTTTAGGATGACTGCCATTTGGGCATAGTGGTCAAGGTTGATAATGAAACAAGCGCAAAAAACTCGGAGACTTAGAAAGGACTTAGAAGGCTTAGAAAGCGCTCCGTCCTGTGTCCTTACTAAGTCTTCGTGTTTTTGCTTTTTTTTTTGCGCTTGTTTCAACATGGATCTTCCTCTTTACCTCATTACTTCTCTTGCTCGAGGGCTAAGAGAAGAAATGACATCTTCGAAAGGAAATACAGAGTTATTCGGTTTGAACTGAAGTGCGAACTAGTGAGGAGACACAAAGTAAATCCGTTGTCACACGGCGACGTCTTTTGTGCGCACTTCGCGTAACAAGTGAAAGATTATAAAGATACGTTACGACTCGAAATAGTAGCAACGAATTGCTTTACTATATTGTAAAGTGCTCAGAGCATCGAAAGCAGCGCGTCCGCCTTAGCAACCGCCCCGACGCAGCCGCCTAACGACAACGAAGTCGCCCTCTCCACGCCACGAAGCGGATGCCCACGATCAGCCTCGAAACGTTTTTGACGTTCGCACACTCCAAAACAAGTTGGAGATTTTTGAGGCGGTTGGTTAATTCAAACAATCTTGAAGGAAAAAAAGAGGGGGGGGGGGAGTGCTTAATGAATGGGTGTTCTGTTCTAACTGGTTTGCTGTGGAGAGATTGAAGGTTATATTCTCTCGGCTACTCTATATCTATAGTCGGATACAACTTAAGAAGACAGGAGAGGCCCCGCCCAGACGACCGAAGCGCGGCAGCCGATCGCCTCCGCGACTAAAGAAATAGTCCCGTTCATGCACGCGCCGATGTTCTCCGAAGGCGGATCCACCTGCCGTATCGTTCATGATGCCAGTCCCCAGTGCGTGCCCATTGGCGCAGGCTTGTGTTCATCCGCATTTGAGGAGGAAATGCCGCTGTCTTCTAAAGTTGTATCCAACTATAGATGTACTGCAGCCTCCAGCCCCCCCCCCCCCCCCAAAAAAAAAAAGCTATGGCTCCCTAAAGACCAATACACTCAAGTAAAAAACAAATCAGGGCCCCTTATGATTTCGCCTAATACGAGAAATAAAGAGAGAAAAAAAGGGAAGAAAGAGAGGAAAAGGCAGAAAAACAGACAAAGAAATATACAGAAATGTAAAGAGTTAGAAAGCAACATATGAACAGAGAAAAAGATAGAAGGCGAGAGACAGACTACACAGACAAAGAGATAAAAAAACAAATACGTAGAAAGAAACAGAAAGAGAAAAAAAGGTGAAGAAAAAGTGAAGAAGACAAAGACACAGAAAGAAATAAACCGAAAGAGAAATAGGTATAAAGACATACACAAAAAAAGAAGATTGAAAGAAAGAGAGAGAGAGAGAAAGCATAGCCATGTATAATGCAGTATAGCTTGCATAGTTAGCCGTGTGGCGTAGAAAAACTGCCATCTTCGTGAACCGGCACGCGCTCTCTTCATTATCTTCTTCATCTTCGTCCTCTTCTTCTTCTAGTCAACCAGGTCTGCTGTGAACCAGTCTTGCGCGAATTTTCGCAAGCTGCGAAACCTCTTATCAGAGCACAACGGCAGTGGGGTATAGTTGTCCGCCGCCGCCGCCGCCGCCGCCGCCGCCGTTGTCAGTAACGACTATCGCGTGAAAGAAGAAAAAAAAATGAAATGAGATAAAAAGTTTTAGAAACTTCGGCCGTTCTTACTGACTATCATCATCAACCAAGCCTTAGCACCTCTAACAGCGGGTAAGGTTTGTACCCTCAACCTCGCTTTTCAAGATGAAGCGATGGCATCCACCGGGGCGACAGATACCACCAGTGACGGCTGTTGTTCGCTTCCACCCACCTAGCCGTCGGTAAGCAGCCACTCTGTGCTCTCGGTCATTGCCCTGGTGACAGTGATGGTATTTGGGGCCCTTATGTTTTACAACGAAACCTGTTAGCAGATGACAAGAGCCGATCTTGGCGCTGTAGTCATACGCCACCGCAGCCGCCGCTGGTGTCCGTAACCGCTATCGCGAGAAATAAGACAAAATGTCTAGGAACGGATGGGATTTAAACGCAGAGGGCCCGTGGCAGTCGAGTATTCACCACAAAGTCAGTCATACCCTTGTTACACAGGCAGCCTAAACCGCGGTTACGCTAACCGCGGTTACGTTAACCGCGGTTCGCTGATGTTACACGGCACACGAAACCGCGGTTATGCCGCTAACCGCGGTTTTAAGAAACCGTGCTTGGCAACCTCGGTTAGGCAGATAACCGAGAAAATGGCGGCGCCCACCACCGATGAGTGCATGCCGGCGAGCGCGTGAAAAACGAACGAACCGGACGACACGGACCACGGAAAGCCTGATAAGGTTGTGGGAAAATCATTTGCGTGATCTGCGGAGCACGTCACGCAATGCAAAGGTGTACGCGGCAATTACAGCCGAGTTAAACGCCGAACTTCCGCCTGACGCAGACCAATTCACGCCAAAGCAAGACCGGATATTCGCATAATTATACGTTTGAAGAACATTATGCAAGAAATAAGTGGCATATTTGTAAACAGAACGTCGCTCTGTTGATTAGTGCGTCAGTTAGTTTGTTCTACGCCAGATGGCGTTAGCCACCTTAACCGAGGATGCTTTCGCGCTGTGTAACATCGGCGAACCGTGGTTGGCGCTAACCGCGGTTCAACGCGGTCAACCGTGGTTGGTCGTAACCGCGCTTGCTTTGCCTGTGTAACATGGGTATCAGTCAGTCAGTCGGT